>NW_009937941.1:0-20148 GCF_000696875.1 Nestor notabilis
GGACAGGGCCCCGGTGCCCGACACCTCACCTCATCTCACCCACTGGAGGGGTCACCCCATAAAGGTGGTTATGGGCCAGCACGGCCAGTTGCCCCCCTCCAGCAGAGAAACTGGGACAAACAGCACCCAACACTGCGTTCGTGCCCCCCCCCAGCAGTGCCAAGCTCACATGCAGCCACAGTAGGGCCGGAAAGTTGCCAAGCTTACAGGGTAATAACACAGTGAGCCCCACCAGCACCCACATCCCATGTGGAGACTGTGCTCACCATCAGCCATTCCTCCTCTCTTCTTGCCCCTCTCTGCTCCCGCTGAAGCCTCCCACAAATACAGATGATTTGGTTCATTAGGTTTTGAGGCTGAGAGAGGCCAGTTCCCCCGTTAGGGCTGAAATCCTTCCAGGGCAGGAATGTTGCTCTTCTCTATTCATCACTGCTTGGTCCAGGCTGGCATTAGCCTTGTGGGTCACAGGGCTCAGGGGACACGGGCTGCCCTTGACCTGTTGTGTGACAGCCGACGAGCATCACCTGAGCGATTCAGTTACATCTTCTGCATCCGACAGTGGTTTTCAAGCAAGGGTTGGCAGCAAGTCCTCCATTTTACAGATGGGGAAACTGAGGGAAAGAATCAGGGGCAAGGAGCAGGGCACAGCACTGAATCCCGGGCTGATTTAGTGCCATGGGCTCCCCTATTCGATATTGTTGCCCGAACTGGCTCCATTTGTGCAGGATGTTGTCAGGAAAAATGCCAACAGCTCTCCCAGCTCGGGTGCCTTTTCGGTTCCACTTGCAACTTCCATCCCTTGCTGCAGCCCAGCACTTCTGCTGATGGAGATTTCTGGCTGCCTCCTACTGCTCATTTGCTCTGGGATGTGGATTTATAATTTCATTGCAGGCACAGGCATCTCAGGCTTTCCCATTCGAGGTTCCTCCCAGCCTCATCTCTGGGTCTGCAGTTAAAACCAGGAGATTTACATGGCTGTGAAGGAATTTCATGGCTGTTTTAACCAGCAACAACTTATCTGCTTAATAAAAAGATGAACAAAAAAAAAAGTAAATAAAATCCGAGCATGAGAAAGGCAACTGGTTTATTGGAGATATATTTTTAAAGAGACTGCTGGGGGGGGAGGGGGGCCGTGCCGGGGCAATCCACATTTCCTTTAAATTCCCCGGGATGGAAAGGTGATTCTGGCTAATTTGAACCTAGTTATTAAGCTGCTGTTTCAAAACCAGAGTCAATTAAGCAGCGTGGCCCTCGCTCAGCAGATCTGCATTGTTATTAATCAAGGGACAGGGGGAATTGCTTCCTCCATGTGGCTCGTGCTCCTGTCGCTGGGAGCCAAGTGCTGATCTGATTTGGTCTGATGGAAGATGCTCTCCTGCCTGCTGGCCAGGGTTAGAGCTGATTGCGGGGGGCAGAGTGCTGCAAGTGCAGCAGGGGAGCCCAGGTTGGATGAGGCCGCCTCATCCTTGTCCTCTCCTGAGCCTCTCACCTGAAAAACATGTCATTTATGTCTCACTGTGGCCCCTTCACACCGTTATTTTACTCTGGGAGGAACCAAGGCACAGACCAGTGATTTGCCCCAGTTAAGGCAGGTTGTGACTGAAGCCCATGATGTGGATTTTAGCTCAGCCCCACTCCCCCTCTGGCTGCACTCGGTTGTCACCTCCTCCCATTAGTTTTGCCTCTTTAGCATCACTTTGGGCTTTAATGAAAGAACAGGATAAAGATGGTGAGAAAAGACACAAGGCTGAGGTTAACAGCTCTGCTTCCCTGAGCTGGACATCAGAGAAGCCCATGGGGCCCTCTGGGTCCATCTAGAACCAGAACTAGATCTGGTTCTCCAGTTAATTCAAATTGGATTTAATCAAAAAGGGCCTTATGCCAGGAGACAGAGGACAGGTTGGGCAAGGGACCCCCTGTCCTCCGCACACCCAGAACCTGCTCCCTGCTGGGGGCGGTGGCATTTGTGGTGCTGATATGGGACCTGATCCCCTCCTTAGGTCCCCTGGACTTCACCCCAACCTGTCACCCCCATCCCAAGCCTGGCTCTGTGAAAATAGTGTGTGTGTATCCCCAAATGAGGATGGAGGACCCATAAACTCTGCCTCTTGCTCTGCATCTCCATGGAATGGGGCCACGTGGGTGACAGCTGTACCCTGTGAACAGAGGGGAACACAAATGTCACCTTCTCCTGTCGAGGTGTTCCTGTCCCCACAGCTCGGAGGGGAAAAGCACAGAAGTGGCAGGGCCCTGGGGCTGGGGCTGGGATGCTCCAGGAAGGGTCTCTGCCTTTGGAGGTGCTGTTCCGTGCCATCCAGTGCTGGAAGCATCTTGACAAGTTTTAGTGCTTTCTGGGGCATTTTCACACAGACTCAGCAAAATGATTAAAAAGAAAAAAAACCAAGCGAGAGAGAAATAAGAAAAATCACAGCTGCTCTGGCACACACTCAAAATCCCAGTTTTGGGCTGAAATGTGCTAAGGGAGAAAAATATATAACCAATAAACAGGGAGGTAAATTCCCTTTTGCCCCAGTTACCCTCCCATTGAGGACTGCGGGAGCTCCCCTGCTGAGCCCAGGGGCTGGGGTCTCTCCCTGCCTGCCCAGGGCCCTGCCAGCCCCGGCGCTGCCAGACACCCTGGTCCCCTGCCAGCTCCAATGCAGCACTCCAGCGCTGCCAGCTCCGGTGACAGCCAGTGGTTTCCACTCCCCCTTCCTAGGGATGCAGCAATGGGAGCCATGTGATGACTACAGGCTCTTGGTGGCCATTAATTTTGACTAATGAAAACCTCGATGAACTCCTAGAAGGAGCCAGTGGATGGCTCACAAGCCACATGGTGGATGCAGAAGGAGCCAGTGTTTGACCGTGTGGAAATCGGGTGGCTGGGAGCTCCCCAAGCGTCCTTACAGCACTGGACTGATGCTGTGAGTGCTCAGGGATGCCAGAGTCTTTGCTTGGTGAGTACCATCCCCAGGGCAGGGCTGGAGGGCAGCTCAGACCATCCTCACCCCCAAATGCCCCTGCACCAGAGCCAGGCAAACCAGAGGGACTGGGGTCAGCACGGTGCACAGGACTCATCCCCTTTGGGTGGAACTGAGCCCTTGCCTGGGACGTACCATGGTGATTCTTCCCTGAGTTCCTGGTGGATCCTGGGGCACATGGAGGGAATTATTCTCCCTCCCCCCGCTCCCCAATATGTGCTGGTTGGAGCCTTTGCAGAGACCCAAACCTGAGTGGAGATCTGCATGGCCGGTGGAAGCAATGCCCCAGGGACACCACCCACATTGGCTGGAAGGGCAAGAGGAGCCCTGCTCCATCCGCAGCTCCCCAGCCTGAAGCAACCCTCTCCCAGGGACTTGCCAGGTTGGGACCCTGCACTGCCCCCATGGACCTGCTCTCGCCGGGTCCCCTATCAGCAACGCAAAATGCAGTCTCCCCAACCCGTGTCCCTTGGGCACGACTCCAGCACCCCGATGGAGGGACATGACCCACTGCCCCTGCTGCTGGGGTTTGGGGAGCACAGGACAGGGTCACTGCCCCAGTGCAAGCAGCGTGTGACCTGCTCTGCACGGAGCCAGCGTTGTTCCCCCTACAAAGCCTGTTTCCTCCCGCTCACTCTGCCCTGACCCCGATTTTCCTGTGTCTGCACCTTTGATCTGCTTCAGAGCATGAACCCCTGAGGGAATACATCTCACCTTGTATTTACCTACAAAGCACTGGGCACACGTACCTGTCCTGCAAACACAGCCTGAGCTGATGACTAATCCTAGTTACTTTTAATAACTATTTGGTAACTACAATGAAAGTTTCTTCGGCCAAGTACCTGCTGTTCTGAGCTGTCCCCAGCAGAAACACCATCAGGCAAAAGCTTTTAATCTGAGCAGGAAGGAGAGAGACCTTTTCCCCTGTCTGACTGACTTCAAGTGACAGCAGAGAGGAGGTGGGAGCCAGAGCTTGGCTCCTCACCCTCTCTTCTTCCCAGCTGCCTTCAGCAAGCTCTAAGAGAGCCCTTCTGCCACGTCTGGGTCAAGGTGTCCCTTCTGGCACTGAAGTTGGCCCAAGGTGACAAACTCCCATAGAAGGAGGATTTCCTCTAATTCCTTTTTTAAGGTCTGGGGATCAGTTTTCAGAGCCAGCAAACACCAGCACCAGTCGGCTTAGGCAGGAGCTTTGCATGCTCAACAGCCCTCAAAACCAGCACACGTATTACCCTACCCAAAGAAAGACAAGGCAAATTATCTCCTTTTTTCTCACTGCCACACGATGGTCGTAGTGGGGCTTAGCCCACTCAAGTCCCCTCTGCAAGGCCACCACCTCTGCTCTGCTGTGCTGGGGACGGAGGTGCTCCCACAGCACCCAGGTCCCAACTCCTGCCTGTGTTCTTGGAGCTGATCACTGCCCGGCACAGGGTGCTCTGGGTGCTCCACGCTCACCTCTGGGTGCTGCATGCCCCTGGTTCTTGGCTCCAGTGCAGCTGGCAGCAGAGTGTGGAACTGCAGCACTCTGATGATCTGCTGATGATTTATTCCCCTCCCACTGCCCAGCTTGTTGTCTCATCCTGGCAGCTGCCAGGTTCCTGTTTGCCCTGTTAATCCAGGGAGGTGCTCCAGGTACCAGGATACATTAACAGAGGAATTGCTGCCAGCAGATGTGCCCTGCTTCCTCCTTCCCACTGTGATCCTCAGCTCCAGAGTAGGGTTTGCTGCTGCTGCCCAGGCCGGCAGGATTGCAGAGCCATCTGTGTCCCCAGGGGCCCTCAGCCACTGGCGGGGCAGGGAGCAGCCTGGTGTGGTGGGATGGATGCAGTGACACGGTGGGGTTGGGAGGTATCTGGCCTGTGGGTCCCATTCATCCCTAACAAACAGCCTCATGCTGGGAGCCCTGCTTGACCTAAAAGCAGCAGAGACCAGGAAATTCCAGGCTCTAAATCCAGCTCTGAGTGCAGGTGCCCACAGTAGCAGCACATCCTCAGGCTGCCTGTAGCTCAGGGTGTTTGAGGAGGTGGTGGCTGGGCTGTGGGGAGAGGGCTGGCATTGAGCTGGGCATGGACACTGCAAATGCTTCCCCCAACCTCCTGGCTCTGCCAACAAACCCAAACCACACGTTTCTATAGCACCTGGGCCCTCAGGGGTGCCCCAAAGGCTGGGCACACATGGAACTCAGCACCGCAGTCACTCTGCACCAGAGTGAACGTCCCTTCCCAAAGGCTCCTTAATGGCAGGGAACTATGTGTGCTGTCCACTTGGAGGTGGCAGATGCCATCCTTGCTCAAGGAGCAAATTTGGCAGCTGCCCATACAGCAATTTTCTTCCCATTCCTTGTCCTGGTTCATGGCCCCATGTGCCACTCCATGTCCACCCCACATGTCCATGTAGGGCCCAGGTCTGATGACAGTCCCCATGCCAGGGGTCACTGCTCCATCCAGTGCTGAGCTGAGTGGGTGCAGGATGGGGTACAGGGAATCTGGCAGCACCGATGTGAGCACTGTCAGCAGAACTGGCCAAAACATGGGCTGGGCTATGCTTTGGCACTGTCACGGGGCAGCGTGGCCGTACTGATGCAGACAGGCAGGAGAAGGGGTGATGAGCAGTGCCGGCATAGCACTGTTTTGCCAGATGCTGCCTGTTTCACCTCCTCTCTTCTTTGTGTGGCAGAGGCACTGTGGCTGCTGGAAGGGTCCGAGGTCACCTCTCCATCCCTGGACAAGTGCAGGGGTTCATGCTAGAGCTGCACCCAGCAGGATACCAGCACTACCCACTGCCAGAGAGCTGGGGGTGGCAGCTCGCTGCCTGCTCCCCACCCCCACCCCCCCGCTAGGAAATTGCTCCTGGTGAAATTCAGCCCACGTTTCCCTTCACTTGTCTGCGTCGTGTGAAACGTGCTCCCCACCCCCGTCCCCTCACCCTCCCTCCGTGCGTGCCTCCTGCCTGCCTTTATCTCAGTGTGGCGTCGAATCCCTCCTGGCATCTCCGAGCTCATTTTCAAATATCATTAGGGCTGCTTTGCAGGCGATCAGGATTCCAGGCACTGCGGATGGCAAACACGGCATTTGCACCTGCTAGATGGAAACATCCTGGTGCCTTCTTTGCCCCGTGCCCCTGACACGTGTCTTCACGCTTAATTGCGATAGAACAGTTTCTCCTCTCCTTAATTCATCAGCTCAAGCCCTGACTGCTTCTGCTTACAGCTCTGGGAGCTGCTGGTTCCCATTTGGAGATGGGTATCGCAGCAGTCTTGTCCCCAGCCAGTCTGAACACAGTTGCATGAGTGAAGCACATAGCATGGTGGCAATAACCCCCCCAAAGTCATAGAATCACAGTCAAGTGGGTTAGAAAAGATCTTTCAGATCATCAAGTCTCTTCATCAGGGATTGTAGTGATAGGACAGGATGTAATGGGTTCAAACTTAAACAGGGGAAGTTCAGGTTAGATACAAGGAAGAAGTTCTTTACTATGAGGGTGCTGAGGCGCTGGCACAGGGTGCCCAGAGAAGCTGTGGCTGCTCCATCCCTGGCAGTGTTCAAGGCCAGGTTGGACAGAACCCTGGGCAACATGATCTAGTGTGAGGCATCCCTGCCCATGGCACGGGGGTTGGAACCAAATGATCTTAAGGTCCTTTCAAACCCAAACCATTCTATGATCCTACAACCACTCCCCCAGCACTGCCAAGGCCACCACTAACCCATGTCACTGAGGGCAACACTTGCAGGGACAGTGACTCCAGCCCTGCCCTGGGCAGCCTGTTCCAATGCCTGAGCACCCTCTGGGCAAGGAATTGTTCCTGATCTCCAGCCTAAACCTCCCCAGTGCAACTTGAGGCCGTTTCCTCTTGTCCTATCACTCACTTGTTCCTTGGAAGAAGAGACCAGCCACCTCCTGGCTCCATCCTCCTGTCATGTAGTTGTAGAGAAAGTGCCCGTCTCTGCTGTGGGATGGCCCTCACCATGGATCTCGCACAGGGATGTTGCAGGTACACAATGTGCTCATGGAATGCGGATGCAGTGCAGGCAGGAGGGAGCTCAGGGCCCAGGCTGGGGACCCAGGGTGCTGCTGGGGCCATTGGCCAGGAGACGTCCTGCCTCACCCATTTCCAATGGCTCACTTTTGATTAGGCAGCATTTCTGATCCACCGGTGACTCCACAAGACACTGTATTGGAAGAAGAGCTGCAAGTTGGTGTGAACGGTGCAGGGATATGTGTCCACCCCCCCACCCCCCCAGCTTTTCCCGTTGTTTGGAAGGAATTAACTCAAAGCACTCACACAGAAGAGACCACCTGCACCCTGGCTTGAGCTTGGTGCCCTCCTCCCTCCCCACTGGCAGTTTCCCAGCCCCTCTCCTTCTCTGCTGTGTCCAGTGGTGACAAAACGCTCCTCTGGCCCTTTTCTTCTTGGAGGCTTTCAAGGTTTTCTTCACGCTGCTGTGCTCTGCTCAGCTGGATGTGCCCTTTTCAGTCCCTTTCATGGTCCAGGGTCACGCCAATCCTCAGCGACTTTCTCCATCTTCCCTGTCCTCACATATACCATGTCCAGAATGTGAAAGTAAAGAAACTCCCCCAGGCCCTGTCTTTTACTGCTCTGCTGAGTCCGGCACATGGGATCTTGCTTTTTTTGGCTTCTTACTTTTGCTCTACGTCCTCTGAGTGGGATGGGAACTGTTATGTTAAAAGAGAAGACAAATTATGCTGATATGCAGTGCTGGTAGAGCTGATTCATAAGACGGGTGGGTCTACAAGGTCTAATTTGGGATGGAAGGTAGCTGATGAATTCTTTAGTAACCAGGAAGACTTGGGAAACTAACTTTTCTTTGATGAGCACATTATTAGCTACCAGCTGAATGCTGTTGACCTGTGCATCCAAGCACTTGGCTTCTGCAGGACAGAGAAGTGTCATGGTTAGGAAACAAGCTTTAACGAGGAAATACTTTAATAGGAAATGGCTTAAAATTTCATAGAATCCTGGGGCTGAGCTAAGGAACAGCATGGACCGGAGCTACAGAGCTGGAGGTGACAACTGGCACCTGGACAGTGTTATTAGTGTCTCACTTTCGCAGGCAACAAATCCACCCACATCCTCAGTGGAAGGAAAAGCTGTTTGGAAACAAGACCTCTACCTGTCACACGGATCCAGAGACATTTGTCACCCTGTGCCTCCCTGCCCCAGGGCATCTCACAGCACCCAGCTCCCTGCACTCTGGCCACAGCTGCCCCTCTCCTGCTGATGTTGTGGCACAAAGGACCACAGTTCCACCAGGACCATCCCCACCATCCTGTCCCCCTTCCCTGCTCGTCACACCAGCGACAGCTCTCTGCATCTTGCAGCACTTAATATGTGAGAGGGGGCGAAGATTTCTACATCCTGCCTCACATGATGAATTATTAATCCAGCATTAGACAGGTTGGATGGTTACATCCCCACCACCACCAATCCCTGGCTGTCACCCAGCACGCAGGGACACCAGGGCCAAGTCGACTAGATTCTGCTGGAGAAACTGGTTAGACACTGAGTGACCCAGGCCAAGTACAGTCCAGCTGGTCCACAGGCTGTGTCCCTTCCCTTGCTCCCTCCACCACTGTGTCATGGGGAATTCCAGGCTGCTCTCACCTCTTGTTCTGTACCCAGCTCCTGGCATGGGGGGCCGTGCTGAGCCAGCCTCCTTGGCTGGGGGACAATCAGGGCTGAGGCAAAGGGAAGCTATTGCCAACTTCAGCACTTTCCCAAGCCATCATCTCCGTCTCTTTTAAGAAGACTAAACGTGGATCCAGGAGGCAGAAAGGAGACCACAGGGTTTCTCCGAGTCTGGGAAGCAGGAAGACATTTTTTATGATGAGGGTGCTGAGGCGCTGGCACAGGGTGCCCAGAGAAGCTGTGGCTGCCCCATCCCTGGCAGTGTTCAAGGCCAGGTTGGACACAGGGGCTTGGAGCAACCTGCTCTAGCGGAAGGTGTCCCTGCCCATGGGGGTGCTGGAGCTGTGTATCAGGGGCTGCTGCACCCACTCAGCAGGCTGTGGAGGAATGTGCTTTATAGGGAACAACATCTCTGCTCAGATCACCTGAGCCTGGGGGACACATCCACATCGGCCAGTGGCTGGTGCCACAGAGCCAAGCTGTCCCTGCTCCACCTCAGTAGCTCTCCGTTGGCAACCCCACCTCGCTCAGCCCTGTCCCTTCCCATAATGAATCTCACATAGGCTTCATCCAGTCAAGCCCTTGGATTTTCTGGAAGCCACCAAATGCATCTCACCAGTGCAAATGAGAGGAAGAGGGTGGGATGAAGCAGCATCAGAGGTAGATTACAGCTTAAGCAAACACCCAAGGAAGTGTTGTCTCATTGCTTTCCACATCTGACAAAAACTACTGAAGCTTTATTAAACTTTAAGAGTAACAATAACCCATCACACCACTGCTATCGTTAATCCTTGGTAATTGTTTCTATAATTAAAAGCCACATTGTCTCTTGTCTCTCTAATATGATTTATCAGACTGGGAGCACTCTTGCATGAATGATGCATGGCTGGTGGGAGGGCATCTGCCTCAGGGCTGTTTCATCTAAGAGAAATGCTTGGTGCTTGCCTCCAACGTCTGCTGTTCCCTCCCCATCCCTTGTGCACCTCAAGCTGTTCAACCCTGGGATGAAATCCCCATCCTCAAGACACCCCTTTACTGCCTGGACATCAGGAACCAGGCTGTTTTGATCCTTTGTGCAAAGCTCCTGACCTTCTGATCAGCAAGTGAGCTACAGCCAAGAACAAAACTAGCTCATGAGCAAGAACAACAAAAGGGAAGCCACCTATTTCCTTGGAATGGCAGGAGGGCTGGGTTTGGTGTCAGCAGATCAAGCTCCTGCCTCTGGTGTAAGCTGCATTACAAACATAAAACAAGGTGGGAGGACCTACTCTTTGCTGGTGATAAACTAGGTGGTCTTCAGAGTCCTCCTTTCTGTTAGAGACCCTGGAGCTGATGAGGGGACTGGCTGGAACACGTAGTAGAAGATGCAATCCAGATTGCTTCCTTAGTTGTACAGAGCTGTTCTGGGCATCAAGTTCCCTTGGCTGTAGGCTCCTCCTGAGAAAACATCTTGGAGATAAGGCCAGGAGCTGCTAAGGAGCCTGGAAGAGTCATTGAGGTCCCAGCAGACTGCTCACCTCCTCCATGCTCTGCAAGAACATCAGCCTGGGGCAAGGCACCTGCAGCCCTGGCAGCAGCAAGCGGGGCAGAGCCAGCCAGAATGAGACGAGCAGAGCAGAAAGTCCACTGGGAACACATCAAGAGGACAAGTCACCCACTGCAGGCACAGAAGCACCCACAGCTACTGATGGGAGAAGGGGAGGTCAGAGCAATGAGGGGATGGTGGTCATCTATGCTCTGACCCTGCTGGTACCCATAACTGAAGCTCCAAGTGCCTCTTCCCATGCAGACGGACCCAGGGCACTCTGGAAAAGAAACTCAGTGCAAAATCCTTGGGTCCCCCCTGAGCTCATACCCGGAGCCACCTCTAGAACACACCACCAGATCAGCTCACTGGTAGACCTCACCCTTCCTTACCTCCATGGGGTTGGGATGGGAGCTGTCCTTGGCTCTCATCCTTCCCTGTCACCTCCGGTTTTCCTAAGCCAGTATCTGGCAGCCTCTTAAATGAAATACGAATAAATACAGTGAGTTTTGGGGAGTGCACGGATGAAGCTAATTGGACCTGAAAATTACTCTCCTTTCTTGTGTGAGTCACACACCTAATGTATGTGCATATTAATGGCCACAGCACATTCTCCTTCCCAGCTTTGTTTTCGGGAGCTTTCACGGGGGATTTAGCTAGAAAGACACACAGCAGGGCTGCTGCAGGAGAGGTGCAGCTCATTTCCCAGCTCAGCTGAACACAGCCATTAGCAGGGGGAGGTCTGGCCTAGTGGATCTCATGATTTTCCCCATCACTTTACTCAGTGTGACATGCAACAAGAATCCAGGCCTCAGCTCTCCATCTCCTAGCTGGTTGTCAGCCCAATTGTGGCATTGTTTCTCCACACCACCCAACTGTGACCAGCAGCTTGGCTCCAGCTCAAGAGACTGCAATAAAGGCAGCAGCCCAAAAATTGGCTCAAGGCCTTTGGAAAATGTCGACATTCAGACTACAAATGAGCCAAAAGTACCTGGCCTGGAAACTGTGCACCTCCTTGGTGGTGGCCAGGAGTGCTCTGTCACTGGGGTGATCAGCTGCTCCCAGTTAGACACTTGGATGCAGATCCCCTCACAACATGGGGTCTGTGTGCCCAGCTCAGGGCTTAATCATTGCCTAGCTGGTCTGAGGCATCCTTGGATCCAGATAAACCACCAGAAGCAGAGGTCAGCCCTGATGAAAAGCCCTTACTGGCAACTGCAAACCCCCCAAAGGGCAACTCAAGGCAGCCTGGCTGGGTTTTACTGTGCACATCCCTAAGCAAAGCAGAGCACACCACCAGCCCCTGCCTCCAAACCACTGTGTGCACTTGGGAACCCCACTGCGCTCTCAGAAAAGTCACAAATTAACTCCCCCAATCACCCAGGACCAGGCACTTTATCCTGCAACTATGATAAGCCAGAGCTTTGGGAAGTAATGGTTGGACTTGATGATCTAAAAGGTCTTTTCCAACCTAGTTGATTTAATGATAAGCAGAAATGGAGACAGTTTTTTGTCTCATGACCATGCAGATGTGCAGCTCCAACAGCAGCCGTAAAACCTGCTTGATTTAGGGCATCTACAGCACTTCAACCCTGGCTGCCTGCATTGCAGAAGAGAGCCAGATCCTCAGCACAGGCCACTGGCACTGCCTGGAGCTTGTACCAAGTTCTCCAGGGACACATCAGAAAGTCTTCTTCATTCTTGCTGCTGTCACAGCGTGAGAATAAAGCCAGGATTATTGCTGTGAACCGCTAACAGTTACAGGCAGGAGTCTCACATGGGTGACAGCACCAAGCAGGCATCTGCCTGCACGTCTGAGGGTTTGCATCTCCTGTGGATACAGCAGGAGGCTGAGCAGGATGGGCAGGAGCACCCCAAATTCCCCCTCTGTCTGTGAGGAAGGAGGCTGCCACGTCATGAGAGCTCCTGATGCCTTTTGGGAACTGCCTGCTTCTCCCACTGGAAGGGACACTGGTTTTGCTGGGACAGAGGTGGGACCACACCAGGCATGGCAGCGCAGCCCAGCGTCTCCAGGGGTTCACAAGCTCGTGCTTTGCTGTTCACACAGCAAAAGCCTTAGACAAGTTGTTGCTGGGCTGGAAAAAGCTGGGGATTAGGTTGAGGTGGTGCTCAGTGCCTGCCCCTCACTGCTGGAGTTGTGTGAATAACCAGTTCTAGGGGACCAGGAGGCTGAACAGGAAAGAGAAGCCCGATGATAAAAGCTGCAGTTTCATATATCCCTGAGAGAGAGGAAAAGATTTTGTAACAAAAATTACCACCTATAAAGATGATTTTGCTGGAAACAAGCGTTTTGAGTCTGTGGCAGTTGTGTGTATACGAATGCCTCCTGTCATTTTCAAAGTTACACTTCACATTTAACTTCATCATTCCAGGATGCCAGGGCAGAGGCACCACAGCCCAGCATGTTCCCCCTCCACAGCCCCCAGGCTTGTGAGGAACAAGGCAGTCACCCCTAAAGGACAAACAGGACAATTTTCCTTCTGCTCTTTGGAGGAAAGAGCAAAATGCTCCTTCCAGCCCTGGAGCAAGGTTGGAATAGGGTTTCTGACCCTCTTGATTACTAGTTTTGAACAGCTGACAGCGACAGCATTTGTTGGGAAGCTGCTCCATGGGAAGCAATTGCTGCTCTGCCCGTCAGCCCCCTCACCCCTGGCAATTCCATTTCTCCATCCTAATTAGGCTCCATCCAGGGCACAGAGCCAGCAGCCCGAGGAGGAGCAGATGCTAAATGAGTGCCAGACCCAAGGGAGCACCCGCCACCCCCTTTCCCTGCCCATCCTGCACCACCCAGCGCCCATGCTCCCAATGACAGGCCCAAAGTAACCTGCCCAGGGCTCCTAATTGAATTTGCTCAGGCTAATTATGATCATTTTTGCCTCAATTAAGCCATTTGTTTCCCACGCAATGCCCTCGTCATAGATCTAGTGTAGAGCCTTCTGCAGGCTGCTTGCTCTGTGTGTCCTCTGGGGACCCCAACTTGGGGGTCACCTTCATTTACCCCTTCAAGCCCCCTCCAGGGCCACACTTGTGTATTCATCCCCCTACTGCTGCTTTAACCCCTCAATTTCTCTTCCTCTCCCCCTATCCCTCCTTCCCATCCTCTTCTATCACAGCACCTGGTTTGCTCTTTGGTGCCCCTTGCTCAGGAGATGGGACTGGCCCTGGTGTCACCTACTAAGCCACAAAGACTAAACTGACCCCAGGGCTATGGGAGGTGCAGACCTCGGCTCAGGGGCACACAGCTCACGTGGTTCCCACCACCCCAACCCCTCTGGTCTGCAGGAGGCAGGTTCATGGCTTGGAAAAGCAGTGACTGGATATTTCCAGGGTGTGCAAGGGTAGAGGGAGGGAACCTGCTCCTCACCACAACCCTCCACTACAGCTCAGCATCTGCTCCTCACCATGGCCACCTCTCTGCCTGGCTCCTGGCACTGAGGAGAAGGGTAAGGGGGGAGCACACAAAAGGGGCTTGGACAGTGCACAGTGCTGTGCCCAGCAGAGGCTCAGCTGGGCACATCCCACATCCCTTCTCGGGCCTTTACCCAGAGAAGAGGATGACAAGGAGAACTCAGTGCATCTCTCTCTGACCAGAGTTCCATCACCAAGCTGCTCCTTGCATTGTCCAGCCCCAAACCAAGCTGGGCTGCAATCACCTTTCATGGCCCAAGGCATTTCCCTGCGCTTCATCTCCTCACATGGGTGGGAAAAAACGGACAAAAAACCCCACCCCAACACAACAGACCAGAACAGGGAAGAAGGACAACGGAGAGGAAGGGAAGAGATGCTCAGGACTCCTTAGGAGATTCTTGACTTTCAACAGAAGGACAGACTCTCCCACCTCTCCTCCCAGATGTAAAGAGGAACCAAGTCCTCAAAAAGCATCAGGATCTGTAATACCACATCCTGGTGAACACTCTGGCTGCTGCACCACTGAACCACCCAAATAGCATTTTAGCCACAAACCTGCGTTTCTGGGATGTACAAGCCTTATCATACTGCAACTAGACAAAGCCCACGTGCAAGTGGGTATTTCATGCAGCTCACTGACAGACATACAGCACCCGTTATCCCCCAGCAGTGGGGATACCCCCCAGGCCACAGCAGCCATTGTCGCATTCAGGCACCTTCCACAGCCACTTGTCTCAGGTCTGAGCCTTCACACACAGCTCCCTCCTCTTCACCCCACCTCCCCAACAACACAAACACACCACTTACTTGGGCTGGATGCAGGATGATGACCTTGGGACAAAGCAGCTCTGCAGCTAGTTCTCACTCAACCAAGCCATTTACTTCCCCCATGACTCACCTTGAGGAGGTGTCTTCTTCCTAAATCAGGGCTTAAGATCTGGGAAGCTTTGGGCATGGCCCTTGTTGCAGCAGGTGAGCTCAGAGCATCAGATTTAGTGCTGGTTGCTTCCTCACTACATTTTAAGGCATAATCACTCTGCAGCCTGCCACCAGGACAATGAACAAAGCCTCCTCTTTATCTCCATATCCAGTGCTACTAAAGCTCAGGAGCAAGCAGGAAAAGCCTGCATGGATTTCAGAAAAAGCCCTTACCTAGCTGTGTGCCACCAAAGGATGTTTTATTAATCTCTGCTTTACAAAGTGCTGGCTGCAGAGAGCAGAGAGCTATCAAATACAAATAAGGAACAACTGAACTGATGCCGAGTCCAATATAATACCCAGGAGTTGCAATATCAGCTCCTTTATCAATCTTCAGATAAAACCTTGCTATTATTCAGCAGTAATGACACCAGTGCTATTGTGGCTGCAGACAATGCCAGGTAAAAGGCATACCTGCATTTAAAGAGACACTGCCATGGGGAAGGACGTTGAGCAGCTTCATGACTATGTGAGCTTCATGATTCAGGACTGTTCCCTACATTGATGGTTCACAAATAATGGGTGTAACCAGTGAGAAAAATGCCCCTCCCTAGCCCCATGTTCCACTGAGGCAGAGATTCAAGGAGCCAGCACCAATTCTCTGGCCAGATGTATATGGGGAAAAATCAACTTTAGAGTGCCATGGAAGCGTTTAAGGGCTGCAGTTGGAGGACATGGGTCTTAACCCAGCCCCTTGTTTAGGGTACAAGTATCTCTTCCTTTAAACGGTTCCCTGTTGGCCAGAGGAGCCCTTCACACAATCACTGCAGCCCGGCAGGAAGAGCTGCACAGAGCACAATGTGCCCCACAACTGCTTTTAGCAGAAGAAACAATCTTTAATTAGAAAGGCATTAGCATCCCTGATCACAGCAGGGCCTGGGAGAGAGGACACCTCCATCCTCATTACTACCCTGCCTTTGAACTCCCTGGGATTTATGTTTTTTAACTCCTACTCTTTCTTGCAGCCCATATGTATTGGGAAACACAAGAACAAAACCTCAGGGCATCTCAACACCTCCTTCCTTCAGAGCTTGGAAGGGTTTAAACTTCCTTAGAGGCTTTGCCCATGGCAGGGGACACGCACACACATTACTAGGCTGGCAGGCAGTAGTGGCTATGCTCTGCCATGCTCAGAGCAGAGCTGGCCTGGCCCAGACAGATTAAACCTGCCCAAAAGCTCAGCTTGTTCAGTCCAACATCGCTGCTGCAGGATGCCACAGTTATTTTTAACACTTAGAGGAATCATTAGCGCAAGTTGATAAACACACACTCATACAGCTCAAGGCAGTTGTGTGTCAGCCACAGCCTCCAGGCTTGCCCCAAGCGACAGCACCAAACATCCTGAGCTGTTCCCATTTTTACACTCCTATTTGGAGGAGTTCCTGCTCTTTGCAGCTTGTTCCAGGCAACGTATCAAGTGCTGGTGAAGCTCAAGTCACCCCCAGTTGCATTCAGGCACTTTCCTATCCAAACCTGGCTTTCCAGACACCAAATCACTGTTTGCTCAAGTCTGTAGGACCAACAGAGGGGGAACGCTCTATGGAGAAACACCCAGCCAGAAAGCCTCTAAGTGCTCACTGGGCAGCACACACTCCTCATGAAATTGGTTGGTTTGCTCCAAGGGTACAGATCTGCTATCCCTGTATTCCTTGGGCATATCATATGTGGAGGGAGGTTCTTCTGAGACAACCATCCCATGCCCCTGCAGCCAGCCCAGGGCCATATGGGGACCAGTCAGTGTAGCCATCCATGCTCAGGTACATGGACACCATCTCCACTCTGCCTGAGCCTAACCTCCACACCATGCACCCCTCTCCTTCCCATTGCCCATTTCAGCATTCCTAAAGTATCACCCTCCCAGGAGCCACAAAGAGCCTCTCCACAGGAGGGATCAGAAAGAAAGGTCCTGCTGGCAGCTCCATACCTTGGGCTCCTAGCAGCAGTATGTCCATGCCATCTGGTGCACGAGCAGAACCTGCCAGCTCCAGATACTGACAGCCAATTGCATCCCAATTAGCATGAAAAATAAGGTAATTTTATTATAAAGTTCAAAAAATATCAACATAACATTTAACAATCTTACTTAAGGACACAGCTGCCCCAGAGAACCAGGCACTTGCAGCCACAGCAGAAGTCCAGGTCCATGGATCAGTTTTCTTGCTTATCCTGGAAAACATGACAGATTTCACCCATCACATTGGCAAGCCACCGCTGACAGAGTACAAACCAACCCACTGAGCAACTGTCCTCACCCTCCATTCCCCTGCAAGCCAGGCAGATGAGTACCATCTTCATGGGTATTAGGAGGGTATCCAGATGGGTCTTGAGCAGCAAAGGACCCCATGTGAGGTTGCCAAGGATGAAAACTCTCTACAAATCCTCCCCATTTTAAACTGCAAGATGATATCTGGGCCAGTGAGTCATGAAAGGCTCGTGGTGACCTGCTGGTAGTGGCTGGAGTTCAGAAGTGGCCACCCTGGTTCCCAGCACAAGATGCTCAACTGGCATTTGGCAGGCCTGTCACACAGGGATGTGTGAAGATGCCCACAGCATTGCACACACCCAGCACATCTCAACAACATATGGGGATTCTCTCTTTGCACAGAGAGAAGAACTAGAGCCCCTACAACTCCTTCCTCCCTCACTTGACAGCAAAGGGAACGGAGAACTATTTTACAAAGGCTCAGAGCCTAGGGACATCATCCTTCCAGGCCGAAACATTTCCGAGCTCATGTCCTCCCCTGCTGCAACACTAAAAGATGATGGGTGGGCTTATGGCTCAGCACAGAGGAATCCTTACCCCATACTATGACAAACTATTGCTGTCATCACAGTCTGCATCAGCTGCCTGCCCGCTGCTCACATCTGCATGTGGCTTATGGGCATCACCATCACCACTATCAACATTTGGAGCATCTTCCTCACTGCTGGACACAGCTGGAGCCTCTGGTTCCTGCTCTGTGCTTGTAGCCAGCAGCTCTGGAATATCATTAACCTCAGCAGGTTTTATGTCCTCCACCTGCAGAAACAGGGGCATGGTCATGCTGCAGCTCTGCAGAAGGGCAGCACAAAACTCACGAGTGATCTCATGAAATTCAGATTAGTCTGAGTAACCCCAGACACCTTCTCTTTCTGCAGCCAAGGGAGCAAGGACTGAAGTACATCCTTAAAGCCCAGTAATTAGAGTCTACAGCCACGGAGTGGGCACACTCACCTGGAAATCCAATGACTCCTTCAGCATAACAATCCCATCCTGCTCTTCAAGCTCCAGGTCTGCCTCAGTGTCATTCTGGGACTCATACTCCTCACTGTCTGTTTCTACGTCTGAGGGCTGGGGAGGAAAGAAATAGTCTGAGGAAGGACACACTGGCCCCATTCCAAATTGTGTTGGGAGCCACAGCCAAATAGCCAAGGGTGGCAGAGATGCTGCTTTGGAGGGACATAATCCAAAGGGCTATTGGAGGAATGGGGCACCCATTCAGACACTGATGATGTTCCAGTGTTCTTTGGACATCTGCACCCCTCAAAGCACATACAGTAAAGGAAATCTCTTTAGAGCTCCCTGCAGACCTGTGCAGCAACGCTCCCAGTCTACAAGGAGCTAAACACAATCATCTCCAAATTGTTCAGTCCCTGAGGAACAAACCTGCTCAGCAGCCAGAAACTCTTACCTTGTACGTGAGATCTTCAGAGTCATCTTCTAACAGGTCCCTTTCCAGTTCTGCCAACAAGGACTCCTCCTCCTCCTGATCTACATCATCCCGCTTCCTCTTGTTTGCTTTGTTAGATGAGTTGATCAGGGCTTCTTGGATCTCTGCAGGGATTCATAGGAGGCACAGTCATAACACATAAAGAACAAACATACATCTGCATGCTTCCCAGCTTTCCACCCAGTACAGACACCCCAGTCCCAGTGGGTTTTCACAGCACACGTGATGCTGTGTGCTTCTTAACTGAAGAGCCTTCAGGCGTTCCAGGAGGTCACAGCTCTTACCCTTGGGCACATTGCTCTGGCCACAGACCGCTGGCTGGTAGCCCAGGATGCTCTGGATCCTGGTGGGGATGATGGAGAGGACAAAGCATGTTAGTCTCCCCCGGCACTTGTTGGCAAGTCGTCTGGGCCTGGGAGACTGCAAAGGGTTGACTTTGTTGATAATGGTTTCCGCAGGGACCACAAATCCAATCCAGGCTGATGCTTTCTGAAGGATCTTCAGCTGCAAACAAGAGGTACATTAAGTCATGAGACCTCACAGCTATTGAAGTCCTAAGTAAAAAACTTTTAAACCCTGCTTTGTCCCAGTGTGGAACTGAGATGGGAGCAGCTTCAGCTAGGTAGAACAGGACCAGTTAGATTATACCTTGTCTCTCCCCCCAAAGACGTCCCACCTCTCCTGGCCCAAAGAGAAATGTGAATGCTGCAACAACCATTAGCAGAAGGGGAGCAAGGCAAGACCAAACCAGGCAGAAGTCATAAAGCTGGGATGGGGGGGGGGATAGGGGGGGGGGGGGGGGGGGGGGAAAGCAGAGTACAAGCACACACTGAGTACAGGAAAAGATTGAAAGAAGAGAGTATATCAAGAAGAGAAACCAAAGGAAAGGCCAGTCTCAAGGTTTCACCACCCCTCCCTTCAACCCCAAACTCCTCCAGCAGGAGCATCACCTACCACGTACTTGACAGAACTCAGCTGAAGGATGCGGTGCAGGAACCTGCTGGAGAAGGAGTGGGACTCACTGCAGGCAACTGGCCTCCCCTTAACAGAGAGAGAGAGAAAGTCAGGCATCCTCCACACCAGCCGTGACAGGGGCCCCAGCAGAAACAACCCCTTCAGTGCCTGAAGGATCTCTACCTGCTCTGGGCTGGTGCATGGCCTTACTTGCTGATCCATGAAGCCCAAGAGTCTAGACTAGACAAAGAACCTGGGTTAGCCCAGGCTGCAGCCCTCAAGCTATTTGTAGCTACTGGTCCAGCTGTTTCTCATTGCACTGATGAGCTGCCGGCCTCCCTAATCAGTGGGGCAGCCCCACACACTCCCATATGGGTTCCCCTGGTGCCTGGCTAATGGCCCTCAATTAGTGGTTTATTGTCACTCAATTTGGGGCACCTGTCTCCTCCTGGGGATTGTATCTTGGCAAGACTCTGATTTGGGATCTCTCCTCTCATTCTGTGCTGATGCAAATAGCTGAAGGCAGAGGGTGGTGAGATGCCAGAAATCCTGCCTCCTGAGTCCCCCAGTGGTGGGAGAAGATGATTCCAGGTCCCCCAGCATCCCTCCTGATCTGTGCCCTCCACTTGCTCCCACACTGGGGGGAAGCTAAGGCTGGGATTTGTTTTAGTCAATAAAGATGAAAGGAAGCCTGGTTCTTTGAAGGCACAGCCTGGTCTATTAGCCAGCAGTTCCGTGTGCACATCAACACGCACACTCCCCTTTGTAGAACGGGCTTAGCCGAGCCCCTAGAAGCACATTGCAGAAGCTGCTTCACAGCAGATCCTCTCAGCCCCTGCTCTGGGCACTCTCATGAGGTTTTAACTTTGTGCAGACCATGCACCAAAAGCTGCGCTGGGTATCGTGTGGACAATGGATCTGCTGAAC
>NW_009937941.1:20179-62959 GCF_000696875.1 Nestor notabilis
GTGGAGCTCAGTGTCGATCCTTCCCCTTGCTCAGCACTGTGACGTGCAGACAGGCTGGGATTATGCCTCTGAGCAATTCAGACCTCGATTAGGAGAGATTTTCAGCTGTTATTTCTTCCAAGCAAGTGGTTTTGGTGTGGGGAAAGGCATTGAATGTTTGGGTGTCACTTTACCCCATCGCAAGGTAGCAGACACCCCACTGCAGACTCCCTGGCCTGGGGAGCAGGTACAGCACATGGCCATTGCCCTCGGGGTGAAGGGCTGTGTTGGGATAACTGGGCACCCACCTCCCTGCTCCATCCAGCTGTACAGGGCATTGTGGCAGAGGTGACCCTGCAGAGATGGGGACCTGTAGCCAGCATGTGCAGATCTCACTGGTAGCTCTGCCACTGGCCATGCATTTCAGGGCCAGACACGAGCCCTCTGGAGGTGGGATGTTTGCATGTGCCAGGGTCCCTTTCCCAGCCTGTCCATTGAAGGCAGGACCTCTGCTTTCAGGACATAGCAGCTTTCCTGAAATAGTTACTCCACAGGGCACATTTGCCAACCACACTTAACCAGCTGTGATAAAGCCAGTTCCACTTTATTGACTGTGCTCTCATAAATTGCTTTTTGCTTTTATTGAGAAGCAGAACCTGCAACGCCAGAATTGAAGCATTCATGGTCAGCAATCTTCTGGGGCTCATGAAGCAGAGCCTCCTGGGTCAGCAGCACTGCTCTGCTGCCACGTTCACTCTCAAAGCTCTTAATTCCCAGTGAGGATCAATCCCCAAGAAGCAGAACTGAGAGGGCTGGTCCCAGTCCAGGCAGGCAGCTGCAGTGCAGCCAGCGAAGGCGGGGAGTGAGGCACTGGGGGTCACTGAGGTCCCTGCAATGAGACCACATGGAACAGGCAGCAATCAGGTTTTGCACTAGGGCCAAAAAACAGGGAGTTTATTAACTCAGTTTGATTCCCATCCCCCTGGGCTGGATGCGTGACCTGCGCCACGTCCTGCTCCAGTGTGGGGGCTTGGTTCCCCCAGCTCCTCAGTCCAGCTCAACCATAAGGTCTTTGCCACTCATGAGGGGGCTTTGCCCAGTGTGTCTGAACACCTCCCAGCAACAAGGGTGAGCAAGAAGCAAGACAAGGGGCCCCAGAGTCCCTCCTCTCCTCCAGAGATGCTTCAGGAAAGCACTGGTACCCAGAGGACTTCAGCGTTGGTGTGAAAGGGGGGTGGGAGCTTTTTATAGTGCAAATCCCAGACTTCTCCAGGCATAAACATGCCCTCCTGCAGGGCTCATGGCATGGATATTCACAACTCTCTCCAGCGCAGGAGAATGTGGCAGCCAGAGCTTCTAGAAAGGGAGCTGAGATCTGTTTGTTATGTGACAGAAAATCAGCCCAACAGTTATTACAGGGAGTGCTGGCACGAAGGAGCGAGTCGGGGACTAAGGCTTCTGACAAGTTAAATTGATCTCCAGCTCCTGAGGGCATCATCTCTGTTCAGCACTTAGGGCTGAGAGGGCAGATTGAGTTACCAGAGATTAATAAATGAGCAGTTATCAGTTACTTGACTTGTGATATCTGAACATGAGCATGCTCCAAGCTGACAGGCAAATGTGCATTAAACCATACTTCTGCAAACCTCTCTCCTTTTTCTTTTGATGCTTAAGCTACTACATGGCTCTGTCTAACTGTCTCATTGTCTCCCAAGGAAAGCATGAGGACAAATCCTCGGTGGCAGCTGACTGAAGTGGTGAGTCTGCTGTATTTAGCAATTAAACCTGGAGGTTTGGAGCTAGCACTCCTGGGTTTTATTCCCTGCTTGGTGACCTTCCTGAGCTCCTGGGAACTTTTTGTGCCCCTTACTTTGTCTACAAAATAGGCAGAAATAAGCTTTGTTTCACAGGGGGATTGCAGGACTTCATTCATCCTTGTTCACAAGACATTTCCAATGCCCTTGGCAGGATTTCCCAAGGGAAGAAACATTATATGTCATTACAGCCTGCCATGGTAGAAGACTCATTTCCTCTGGATGTGCCAGTTTGGGGATTATCAGCCTGGACAGAATCACAGGTTAAAGGTTTGTTTAAAGTGGTTGTGCTGGGAATTGCTACGTGACTGAGCTAGGAAAGAAACATCAATTCCCTGCCACACAGCAAAGGTGCTCTGTGGTGAAACTTTGTCCCTCTGCATGTTTCTGCCAGCTGCCAGGTTACAGCTCACGGCATCTCCCCAGCCTGTGAAGTGAGAAGGACGATATTCCCCACTGGAGCAATGTGCCTCTGAGATTTACAGGATGTCCCTTCCCTGCAAACCCCGCAACAGGCAGCGAGTATGGTACAGTGGGAGACGTCACTGATGTGGCAAGATAAAATAGTCATTACCAGCAACTGATTATTCTGCCCAGGCCTGGTACATTCTCTAAATGCTGTTTTTGTCTGACTCAGAATTCTGTTCCAGCCTCCTGCAGGTACAGACAGCAGAAAAGCTCAGGGCTAATTACCCACTCCTAATCCCACATACAGTGGGTTCAGCAAAAAAGCACTAACCGTGCTTGGCTCTGAGGAGGTGGAATCGGAAAAGTAACCAGCTCAAACCTCCTGGCCATGAAAGGCTGGATGGGGACAGCCCTAAACCCTCAGATACCAACAGCTTCCCTGGCAACCTCTGCAGGTCTCTGCTGCTGCAGCCAGGGAGCCTGGTACTCCCACCACACCATGCCACGGCCTCCCTGGTTGAGATGCTCTTCTGTGATGCTGAGATCCTTTTTCTGTCTGTGCTGACTCTTCTGAAAGATCAGATGCTCCAGATGCTGGTCTATTTGAAAGAAACCCAGCCAAACTGGGCAGATACCAAGAGCATTTCCCAATGCCTCATTGCTGGAAAGTCTGTATCAAGAAAAATAAACAGACCTTCCCTTTGATCTCAGTGGATCTAGTATATATCTCAAGGTCTCTCTGATGGTGTTATCTCCTCTGTTCTCTAGCATTTCCACTGCAACCTATGGAAATCAGCATATATCCTTTTTCAAGCATCCTAGCATACGAGGGCAGAGCAGACACCCCCAAGGGGTGCCAGTCTCTCACTGTCGACAGCCTCAGGTGCCACAGGTATCACCTACTGCATGATGAGGTCTCTTCACCATGCTGGGCACGGAGACGTCTTGGTCTCACGGACACTGGGCCTTAAGCAGCCGCAGGAGCCAGATGGGAGCAAATGAATATTTCTCTGTGTGATTTTTATGCGTCGGAGCACTCAGCCTTCCCGAGATCAATACTGAGCTGCTGCATTTGCCAGGAGTTTTATAGGCAGTGTCTGTGCCTGCTGGGTGAGATAAACCCCCTCATGTGCTCATTTGCTGCACAGCTCCTCTCCCAGCTAATTGGTGCTGGAAAGGTCAAGCTCTGGCCATGAGACAGTCCGAGCAGTCAGGAGTCCCAGCTTGGGAAGGAGGGAAGTCCATGGGGCCAGATTCTTCCACTGACTCCAACGGAGTTGGAGATGCAGTTTCCCAAGTGAGAGGAACCCTGTGTGTTTCCCCAGCCCAGCTCTCCTGCCCTCCACCCTGCCCACCCCTCCCAAAACATCCTCTGCTGCCCTCCATCAGCACGTGTGCTCTCACCACCCTGCTCCACGCTTGTCTCTGGGCTTCATGGATGCCTGGATGCTCTGAAGGTAACAGCTTCTCATTGGGTTCCATTTCACCTCCTCAGCTGGCAGTGTGTTTGGGACCAGGTAGTGACTGCCTCTGATTTAGCTGTTATTCTCATTTGTTCCAGGAATGTGTTGGTTTCCATTACTGCAAGCACCTGAAAGCCAAGCTGTGCTCATTCCCTGTGTGTGGCACAGGGAAAAGGCTCAGCATTCCCGCTGGGCAGAGCCATGTGAGCCTCTGCAAGGCACATGGCAGCAGCTGCTCCCTGCTCAGCTGTGCTTGAACAGAGAAACCACTTTTCCACCCTGGCTCAGAAGCAGGACCTCTGTCCCCAGTCGCGGTTTGCAGAGGCACAGCTGTGTGAGTGCATCCACGTCCCTGGTTCTCCCTTCAGGTGCTCCTGGAGAGCAAACTGTGGTGAGATTGATCCACTTGTGAGGAGGAGAAATACTGGCTTCCAGCATCCATGGTGTGAAAGTCCTGCCGGGCTGCAAGGGATGTGGGCTACCCCCACTGCCCAGGAAGGACAGAGCACAACGATGCTGCAGCCCTATGGCTGTGCCCGAGGCTCCTCTGTGAACATACTGTGTAGCCCTGCACTTCACCTGGGTGCTGGAGACCCATCTTCAGCAAGCCCAGGAGGACCAGGGCTGGTGGTGGTGCACCTCAAGCAACCTCCTTCCCCTGCATCTTCCTGTCATTTGCTGTCACTTCTTCCCCTCCAGAGCAGGGACAGTTGTTCTGAGATGGAACAACAGAGACAGAACGTGACCTGCTATGAGAGTTGCTGCAGTTGTTATGCTGCTGAATCCCAGCTGGGGTGAACCTGGAGACAATTTCCCATCAGAAACAGCAGTCCTAGGGCATCTCTGACTCTCATTTGGAGTTTTCCAGGGTTACTGCAGAAGGTCTCCAGCCATAAAAGATGGCCTGAGAGACACAGGTGATGCTGTTGCTGATGGCACCACATTGCAAAGGTGCCTCTGTGACAGCACGGCTTTGCAGGAAGAGACCTCAGTGCCACACGGGCTTCATTACAACAACACAGTGGAGAGCACGGTCGGCAGCAAGGTCCCTCTCTGGGGCTGCTTTCCCGCCTATCATGAAGATGCATCAAAGAGTCCTGCTGGTAGGACTCATCCGAGCTGCAACAAACCTGCTCCCTCTGCTGCAGGCTGGAGTCGACCCAAACGAGACTGCCAGCTCAATTAGAGGGAATACGTGGAAGCATCTGCAGGGAAATCTCCAGTTTTCGGCACAGGGCAGAGCCAGGGAGCAATATTTTCATCTTGTTTCTGCTAATTATCCATGTAGACAAAAAGGGCTGTTAAAGTTGGAAACCAAAATAATTTTCTTCCATCCGCTGCTTTCGCACATCCCAGGATTTGACCCTACTGAGGAGCTGAGAGCTGCTTTGTTCATTTGTAGGGATTTTACTTCCTCCTGGCACCTCTTCCAATGAGCTTGTCTAGACAAAGCCAAAGCCTATTGCTGTGCCCACCTTTGGGAAAACCAGCATTTGCAAGAAATAGTTTTCCCAGGCTTGGGGTTGTTTCTTACCCTGCGTGGAAACTCTTCCAGGCTCAGGCCTGACACAACCATGCTGGAAAAGCCTCTCCCTGTGTTAGTCTAGCAGGTCCTGCAGCATCATGAAGGCCCAGGAAGCTGAGTGTTGTGCATCATGGGATGGGAGGTCTTGCCAGGACTGGCTTCACCACAGCACATCTGGCTGCTTATAGATAGAGGGAACGAGGCAGATGTGCATTACTCAGTGCCAGCTGCTGTTCTTCTTGTGTCTGACAAATCAACACACTGGCTGAAAATGAAATTGGTGCTTGTCTTGCCTCCTTTCATGTTCACACTTAGCAAGGAGCTTGAAATGCCAAAGGAAGGGGAAGTTGATTGCTTCAGATTCCAGCCCAGTTCAGCTGCAGAGATCAGCTGGAGGGTGAGAGGTTCTGCAGACCCGGCCAGTGCAGACAGTGCTCCTCTCTGGGAACAGGAGCCTGCCCCAAGCAGAGCAGAGCAACAGCAGTGAGGAAAGTCAGAGCAAACCTGCAGCGGAGAAGGAGGCGAACTCTGCGTATCTGGTACCCGATGGAATGAGAATGGAAACACGGCAAACCAGTTTTCTTGGTGAACAGATAAAGCTACAGAGCAGCTTTGTTACTTACACCAGAGACTTCGTAAACGCAAGCAGCAGAGCTGTGGTTGCTGCACAGACACTACAGCCCCTCTGTGTGTGGTGCTGGATAAACGCAGAGACAGCCTGAACTTCCCAGTGATCAGCATCCAGCATGGTCATGAGCTATGAGAACATTACCAGAAAACTCCAGTAACCACTGGGTAATTGGGCCTGCAAAGCAGGAACAGCTAGAGAGCTGAAGGAAGGGGAAGGGAGACTAAGACACCATCTTCTCATCATATCACAGAATCCCAGACTGGTTTGTGCTGGAAGGGACCATAAAGCTCATCCAGTCCCAACCCCTGTCACGGGCAGGGACACCTTCCACTAGAGCAGGTTGCTCCAAGCCCCTGTGTCCAACCTGGCCTTGAACACTGCCAGGGATGGGGCAGCCACAGCTTCTCTGGGCACCCTGTGCCAGCGCCTCAGCACCCTCCCAGGGAAGAGCTTCTGCCTCAGAGCTCATCTCCATCTCCCCTCTGGCAGGTTAAAGCCATTCCCTTTGTCCTGTCCCTACGTGCCCTTGTCCAAAGCCCCTCTCCAGGTTTCTTGTAGGACCCCTACAAGACATTTCCCAGCCTGGAGGCTGAAAAGTTAAAGGCACCTGATTTGCAGCTCTGGAGCCCTTCTTTGAGTTATCTCCAGCCTCCAAACACCTCCTGGTTCAATGACCCTCAGCTGAAACTCTCCACAGCTGCTGTATCCTCCCTCGCTGCGTGAGTCCATGTGAACCTTTGGCCCCTGCTCTCAACAGCCCTTGGCACGTTTTCATCTGACGGCAGCCAACAAGTAGATTTAGATGGTCAGCAAACATGACAGTTGTGAATCTCTTCGTCAGAAAGGCTGAATAATGCTCCCCCAGATGCCATGTTCTTGTCTTCTACCTTAACCCCTTCTTCATATGGGCAACTGGATGTGAAAGTGCTACTGGAGACTTACAAACCAATACTGCTTTCCCCATCAAAAGCCATGAGACATGTACTATTTAAAAGCTATGAGGTTCACCTTTGTATGTGCTTTGAGCCAATTGCTTTAAAAAATAAGAAGCAGGATTCATTATGTTTATTTAATTCCCCTCAGGGCTGGGTGTGCTTTGAGGGCAAATGTGATTTAGCTCGTAGGCGATTTTCATTAGGGGGTAAAGAACACAAGAGAACAAGTGGTGTGTGCTGTTCTGTCCTGTAACACAACTGTATTTTGTGAAAGCTCTTGAGAGCATGGGGCTGCCTTCACTTGCCTTTGCTGTACCCATTGCCTCAGATTGCTTCAGGGCTGGGAAGTCCTTTAGATATCAGTGGAATAGGAGTGGACAGTGCAGAGTGTGAACCATCTTTGAGCTGAGGTGCAGATGTCACCTGCTCTCCAAAAAGGTCTTACAAAGGAGCATCATGTCCTTCTGCCCCAGCAAGACTTCACCCGCAGAGCTCCTCACCTGGGCAGGCAGAGCTCGACTTGGCCTCCACCTGCCTGGCTGCAGAGACATTTAACATCTCAGGGGAACTGAGGCACAGAAGGTTGCCATACTCACCAAAGCTGCCCATAGGGAAGAACTTCTGCCTAAGATCTCATCTCATTCTCCCATCTGGCAGGTTAAAGCCTTTCCCCCTTGTCCTGTCCCTACAGGCCATTGTCCAAAGCCCCTCTCCAGGTTTCTTGTTGGCCCTCTTTTTTAAAAATTATTATAATTTTTATTTATTAACTTTTTATACATTATACTGGACTATGTGCTGCTGAGAGTTTGGCTTTGCTCTGAAGGAAAACCCACCCTTGAAGCTGTACTGGTGGACTCTGGTTCATCTCTGAATCACCCATCCCTATGGCAGAGCATCTGTCCTTGCCACGGGGCAGCTGCCTGAATGGACCCTCATCTGCAGGAGCAAGAAAACGGCTGTTCTTCACTGCTGCTTATCAGTGTGTCCATGCTAAGCTTGTTACCTGCAAGAGCAGCAGAGGTGTGTAGCACTGTGTGCCACCGAGGGGGCTTTGAGGCAGAAAAAAAGCCCAACAGAGAAGTATAAGGATGGGCTGAGGATTGCAGAGCCTGTGGACATGCAGCTCTCTGAGCTAAATGGCAAAAGCTATATGTTTGCTAAGTGGAAGCTCTTGGCAAAAACCTGTGGGAACATGGTTGCACAAGTGCTAGTGTCAGAAATACTGGTGGTTTTGAAAGCTTGACAAGGAGGAACCCAGGAAGGAGAAAGTATACATTGGGATTTGTGTGACCAGCACAACAGAAGATGTCAAAAGTAACACTTGTCACAGATGGGTGACTGGAGCCAGATGTAGATCTTGTGGTGGAAGAAGCATGTGCTGTTGTGGCGATTTTGGATGGTAACTATGGAGCTATGGGTACGCTGACCTGGTTCAGTTTATCTTCACCAACCTCCCTAGCAGCTGACTCGGGAAGTGTCTGGTTGGATTGGACATGCTGATGTGAAGACTTCAAGCTGATAAAATGCTGCTTTGTTCTGGAAAGATAAATCCGACTGTGCTTCCATTCTTTTGCTGGATGTAGGTCTTTCAAGGGCAAGCACTGAGCTAGCTGAGCTGGCACATGGGGAGGATGCCTTGACCCATGCTCAGCTCTGATATGGGTGTACAAAGATGAGTGGGTTATTCAGATGGGTCAGAGAAATGCTGGTGTCCTGGGCAAACCTGTAAGACCACAAAAGCCCCTATGGCACAAACCTAATTCACTGCAGGAGAAATGTCCAGGTACAGCCATCTGGAGGCTGCATAGCTCCAAGCTCATCCCTGTTTCTGTGACAGAACACTGGGATGAGTGTATGAGCCCAGCAATATGACCCTCTAAAGAACATGTGTGGATGTTTATACAGCTATTCGTAGCCACCCTACAACAACAGAGCATCACACCCATCCCCTGCTTTTCCATTCCTTAGAAAAACCTGTGATTCTTTGCTCCTTCCAAAGCTTAGCATATTCCTAACCCCTGGAAGTTTGACAGGAAGTTTTTAGCCTGCCCAGAGATGTCTCTTGTCATCATACCAAGTATTTTAGTCTCCATTAATATGCTGTTCAGCCTGTCCAGGGTCACTCTGCCCTGCAAGTCCTCCCTTTCCCCCCATACACTTGGCACAGTTCATGGATCCAGATCCATTGATATTTTCCCTCCCCTTGGCAGGTATCTCAGCTGCTGGCCTGAAGAAAGGGCAGCAGGAAGGAAGAGGTCGTTGCCACATTGCTGCTCCATAGACTAGCTCAAGGAAGAAGATCTGTGTGTGGCCACAGAGGAGGAAGGAACAAGGGGGCTGCTGTGTATCTCTGCCTTCAGAAGCAAATGCTTCTCAGGATCAAGTTGTCAGGGAGATCTCTTTTCTTCTCCTCCTCTTTCTCCCTTCCTTCTTTCCTTTCTTTGCTCTGCCACCTTACAGCTCTATTCCACTGCATGTAACCTTGCAGAGAGGCACTTTCCTGCAGTCCCAGCAGAGTCTCTAAACTTGACAGCACAGTGAAAAACCGCTGGAGGCAACTAAACTCCAAATCTTCTTTGAGGATTATACTCTGCAGGAGAGCTCCTCTTGCTCTCCTCTCCTGCGGGAAGTTGCAATCTGCCTCACAGCCTCCTGCCAATAAGGGTGATATGTAGAAAAAAAGATTACTTTAGCCAACATTGCTTATACTTTTGGAGTTGACATATTATTAAAAAATGGTTCAATCAAGCTTTTTATTATAGAAGGAGAGTGATGAGAATGCAGAAGCAGTTACTAGATCTACCCAATTAATGAGATCAGTCCTATTGATTTTGATGAGGGTGATTCACTGGCTTAAGATAAAACAACAGCTCATTTATCTCCTGGATCATGGCCAGACGATGCAGTATCTTATAGAATCTGCCCCTGAAATATCACAATTAGCTACATTCAGTGCAGGAATCCAGTCCTTTTAGTAGTCCTAGTCTTGAGATTATGTTGGGGGTTTTATTGCTGTTATTTTAGGCAGAGTGCCCAAGAGGGAATCAGTATGATTAATATTCAGGGAACAAATCCAGAGGTAATGTTCCCCCTGAGCCCAGGGACAGGGATGCTGACAGCTTGGTTTTCTGGGTAGCTGGGTAGAACCGCTGATTTCTGAGCTGTGCTTTGGATACAGTGCCAGCAACAGTTAGGGATGGATGGATAGGCCTAGAAATAAAACCTGTTTACTCACGCAGCTCACCATCTCTGTTGAAAAGGACTATTAGCCCTGGGTCTATAGGCTCAGTGCTGTCTCTGGGGTACCGTCTATCACGGGATGTGCAGGTGGGATCTCCCCGCTTCAATGCCCTCTCTACCTGTGTGCAGGCAGGAGCCTGTTTGCATATATAACACCTCTCCTATGAGGAAAGGCTGAGAGAGCTGCGGTTGTTCAGCCCGGAGAAGACTCCAGAGAGACCTTATTGTGCCCTTCAGTGCTTAAAAGAGCCTATAAGAAAGATGGGAGAGACTTTCTAGCAGGGTCTGTTGTGATAGGATGAGGGGTGATGGTTTTAAACCAAAAGAGGGAGATTCAGGCTGGATGTGAGGAAGAAATTCTTTACAATGAGGGTGGTAAAACACTGGCACAGGTTGCCCAGAGAGGTGGTGGATGCACCATCCCTGGAGACACCCAAGGCCAGGTAGGATGTGGTTCTGGGAAAACCGATCTAGACAAAGATGTCCCTGCTCATTGCAGGGTGTTTGGAGTAGATGAGCTTTGAAGGTTCCTTCCAACTCAAACCATTCGATGTGCTTTTAGCACAAACCTGAATTCAAGTGCCCTTACATCAGCAAGCATCCATCCTCCCAGGTCCACAGACACATCCAACGTGTGGCTCACCACGTTGTCCCCTGCTGGGACAGCTGGACATGGAGCCAGACACCTCCAGGACTCCCAGCAGTGGAGCAGCGTGCGGCAGCACAGTCAGGGGTGCAAGCTCAAGGTGCTGAGCTCCAACACGTACATCCTCGCTGGCCTCGGCTGCTGTTGTGCAGCATCTGGTGCCCTCCCCTGGCTCTCTGCCGCACTGCTCACGCCTGATGCCAACCTACAACTAACTCTCCGGTGCTCACAGGTTTTCAGCACAGGCAAGAAGGTTGCTCCTTGTCCTACATTTTAAATGCCTGTGGGTTTGTCATCTTTGTGAACAGCTCAGGACCTTTGAGAGGCCCTCTCTAGGCTATACTTCATAGAATCATAGAATGGTTTGGCACAAGAAGCGCTAATGGAGCTGAATCCAAACACATTCATTGTTCAGGAGTCAGGGAGAGCACCAGCATTTCTCAGAACAGCATTTGGTTTCCTCCAGCACCAGGGCCAGGACTGACACTGGGCAGAATGGATCCCCTTCCCTCAGGAATAGCTCACGATCCTCGGCGCTTCTCTGCAAATGTGATGCTATCTGTTAGCGAGTAGCTGACAGGGAATCTGGGGCCTTACTGCTGCTCCCAGGCAGCGCCCGTAGGAGGGGTGTTATGAGGTTGTTTCTTAAAAAAATCCTAATCTTACGCTTAGCTAAATGAGGATGGATTTAAAACAAGACACAGAGGGGAAACGAGAAGAAGAAAGGTAAGGTAATGGTAAAAGAAGAAATTAAATATACTAAGACAGAAAGTTGGAGGAGAGAAATCCCCATCCCTGGCAGTGTTCAAGGCCAGGTTGGACTCAGGGGCTTGGAGCAACCTGCTCTAGTGGAAGGTGTCCCTGCCCATGGCAGGGGGTGGGAACTGGATGAGCTTTAAGGTCCCTTCCAAGCAAAACCATTCCCTGATTCTATGATTTCCTACAGTCACTCATGATGGTGCTTCTGTTCCATTGCCTGTAGCCAGTTGCTGTTGCCCATCACAAGAGGCAGAACACTGGTTTTAGTGGGGCATCGACAGTTTCCAAATTTATTTTCAACTAACATGTCTCTCAGTTTGTTTGTAGTTTTCAGTACTTTGTGGTTGGTTCGTTGAGGGAATGCAGGGACCTGGAACAGACAATCCTTCTCATATAGCCATCAAATACTTCATGCTCCCATGGTGAGGGCAGAAAACAAGCCCTGTAAAGCTAAATGTCTTTCAGAGAGTTTGTTGGTCCTCAGTACTTTGTGAAAAAAACATTCAGATGCTGCCTGAAAGGAAGTGGGCAGAAATGCTGGGCTCTGAACAGGAGCCACTTTGGGACTGTCGGAGGTGCAGACCAGTACGACAAGTTGTACATCACTTTGTCAGCACACGCAGCGCTCTGCCCTATTTCAGCTGAACCTGCTCCTCCTGGGACTTGTCAAAGCTTTCCATTGTGATGGAAAAAGGACAGCTTCCACTCGCAGGCATGCAGCTCCCGGCAGAGTCAGCTCCCATGGGAATACGATCAATCCTTCACGGGAAGGAGTTCAGCAAGTGAGAACAAAGTTTTGGTGTTCTTTTTGAGCGCAATATGACAACGTGATCTTACATTATTCATTGGACACTCCTGACAGTACACACCACACAGGAGGGTAGTGTCTCATGCTTTAAATTCTGAGTCTGCCTATGCAAGGGGAATAATAATTAGACTCTTGTAAATGTTAAAAAAGAAATGTCTTAACACTAACTAAACCTCTTTCTCTTTCACAGTTAGAGCCGATAACATCCCAATAAAAGGTATCATAGGAAAACAGTATGTTTATTCATCAAATGATTTTCCTGAATGTAAGGGCCTCTCCTTTACAAATTACACGATGAAAGAGCAGATGGCATGCGAAGATGCAAAAAAGCCTGACTGTTGCCCTGCGTGTGATCTCAGAAGTGAGGCAGCTCAACTGAACATCATCATTAATATTTAAGGGAAGAGCAAGACTTCATCAGGATCCAGAGCTGCCTGCTACACATGGATAGTGTAAGGACAGTCCATGCCAGCAGGACACTGTGGTCCTTCGGGCTGGAGGATACCTGCCCCACCAAACAGGAGTCTTCTGTCCATCACCAAGCTGAGCATCAAAAACCTTGTGGCACCCAGTGACTGGAAAGGACCAAAGCCCTTCACTAATGGGTGGTTGTGGTACCCAGCCTTTCCAGTGATGGCAGTGGCCTCACAAATTGGAGGTCAGTGACGAATGGGGTTCAAGGTCTGCCTGGGTCTGCTGCTCAGCTCCTGCCCATGATCATGCTGACTGGTGCTGCAGAGCCAGCAAAGGCTGTGTTCTCTGTGGTGTCTCAGCAGGACAGGCAGCCCCACACTAGCTGGACAGTCAAGCAACAGCCAAAAGGTGTGAAGATGCAAGAATCACCTACATGAACCCACTGTGTTGGGTCGCTGCCACTACAGCTGCGCAGCCATGGCAGGGTGAAATGAGCTTGCCTAATGTATAGAGATGTCCAAACCAATGGGCCCTGGCATGGGAACTACTGGAGCAACTGCTCCAACCCAGCCAGGCTGTGAAGCACAGCACAAAGAGGTCAGATGTTCATGTCCAGGCAACATGGTGCTCAGTGCCTTGTGAGCACAGGAAAGCTCTCTAGCAGACTCTCCTCCTAGCTCTCAAAGTCGAGGTATTGGAGGCTGTTAGCCTTATTGCAGGTCTTTCCAAGGACATGGAACCAACAACATCTGACTTCAAGAGCCTGGAGTAGAGGTGACCTCCACTGACAAAAGTGCTGACTGAAGCAGGACTGTGCCTGCATGCCGCCTGCATTGTCACCTTTGTCATGCTGCATCCCTAAATGAAAGCTCAAAGAGCCCAGGGGAAGGCCAGGCAAGGGACAAAGTCAGCAAATGAAATGTCGCCACTCAGCCTTTTTATCAAGGGCACAAGTCTTTGAGAGATGAAAGGTGCTGCATGCAGTGGCAACTTCCAAACGATAGACATGGCCTGGAGGAGACTGGCTGTTTGCTGCAATGTTCCTGCTGACCTGGGTAGGAGAGTAGGTCAGGAGGGAATAGGAGGAGATGAAAGGCAGAGCCTAGGAGCAGGAAAGAGCTGCAGTGTCTCTGGAGGAGCAGAGATGTGAAAGGAATGAGAAAGGAGGAAGTCATGTAAGTACGGAGAGCTGGACATTAAAGATCCTGAACTTCTGTGTACAAGAGGATGAACACAGGACAGGCTTGACATGCAAAAAGCTTTGGGAAGTTCAGTCTCAGTGGAACAGTGAATAAAAGCCAGTCTGAAGGCATCCTGAGGGATGAAAAAGGACAGGAATGCAGACAGTGCCTAGTTATCATTTTTAGGGAAGAGGAGTTAGGAGAGCTCATCAGTGGACTGAGACCATGCTCATGAAACTCTGGCCACACTGGCACCCTAGTTCAGACCAAGGACTGTCAGAAGAGAAAACTAAGGGACTAAACCTGCTGCCTTTACACACATCTCCTGTTGTAGATGCAAACAAAGTGGTTTGGCATGTTTCCCTGACCCAGCCTGTGCTGGGAGGTTGCACTGAGACCATCCCTCTAGGTACACAGAAATGTCCTTTCAATCATCTGAGCCCCTGTACCAGTTTGTCTGCAAAACCTGAACTGCCTTGTAAAGATAGAGTGTCCTCTGCACACATGAAAACAAGTGGCTGTAAAATGAGGAACTTATTATGTTCAGAGAACATAAATTTACTTGATTTTATTTATTCAGGGTGTTGATCTTTAAGTCTCAGGATTCACACTGGCTTCTTACCATCAAGTTGCGAATCACTATGGAGTGCCTGGGAATGACATGTCTTTACTAGTGTGATACCACAGTATAATTTTAATAGAAATGTAATGCAAGTTTTGTGATTTCTTCTACACAAGCTGGGAAACTCCACCTTTCCCATCCAGGCTTTTTTCCTAAAGGAAAATAACTACTTTTACTTCAGGGTGTCATTTTCTGAAGAAGAGTTTTGACATTTGCTATGCCATTAAACTCCACACTGCTCTAGTATCACATTCTTGTGGTGAGATTATAACCATGACAAACTGCAATAACTATCGAGGCCATTGTCAAAATCTGTCTGGACTTTTTGCACTTAAATTAAGTGTTCCAAATACTAACTTTGTTCCTAGAAAGAAAACTTCTTGGCCTTTGTCGTGGTTCAAGCCCAGCCGGCAACTTGGAACCACGCAGCCGCTCGCTCACTCCCCCCCTTTTCCTTCCTCTCCCCGCTCCCGGAGGGATGGGGAGGAGAATTGGAGGAATGTAACTCCCACGAGTTGAGATAACAGCTCTCCAGTAACTAAGGTATAATACAAACCACTACTGCTACCAATAATAATGATAAGAGGAATAACAAGGGAAAAGGACACAACCGCTCACCACCCGCCGACCGATACCCAGCCCGACCCGAGCAGCGATCTGGGCCTTCCGGGTAACTCTCCCCAGTTTATATACTGGGCATGACGTGCTGTGGTATGGAATAGCCCTTTGGCCAGTTTGGGTCAGGTGTCCTGTCTCTGCTTCCTCCCGGCTTCCCCTCCTCCCTGGCAGAGCATGAGACTGAGAAAGTCCTTGGTCAGAGTAAACATTACTGAGCAACAACTAAAACCATGGGTGTTATCAGCGTTGTTCCCAGGCTGAAAGTCAAAAAACACAGCACTGCACCAGCTACTAAGAAGGAGAAAAAATGACTGCTGTAGCTGAACCCAGGACAGCCTTACATTGAAGAAACACGATAGGAAATGGATCCTGTCTTGAGTATGTAGTTACTATAAAAAGAGGTAAGGACATTCTAAAAATTCCAGCTGTATCTCATGCTTCAAAGGCCACGTGGCTCTCCGTAAGTGCAGGAGAGGATTCCTCCCCTCCCTGATGCACCACCACGTTTTCAAGGGTTGTATCAGGTGTTTTCAAGAATTCTATGGGCCTGATCCTTGTTTTGGCTGGTTCCAGATGCCAGACTCCAGGATGCTACAACTGAGAAAGCACGAGGAGGAAAGCTCTGGCAGCAGTGGCATTTCCTGAACATTTGCTTTCATTAGAGCAGTCTTCACATTCTGGACAGGCTGCAGTTTGGCTTGCTTTGCAGCAGACAAATGTGCAGTTATAATGAGAGCTGGGCAGATGAAAACAGGCTTGTGCGTGGTACCCAGCAAAATGGTATCAGCGGAAGAAGCAGCAGCTGCTCTTTTCCCCACTACCGAAGCTACATATGGCTTGCAGCATCTACCAGCGGAGATTTGGGTAGGCAAGAGGGATGGTGTCCATCAGCTTGGCAGGGCAGTGTACAAGGTCGAGGAGAAACCTCTGACCCTGCTCTCACATGCACCAGGTTCCTGTGGCTGTAAATATCCTGCTTTCAAAAGCAATTGAGGACACAAAGCTCATCCAAGCACAAACACCAGTTACTGAAGGATTTCCCAAGCCTTCCGCTCCACACTATGATACTCCAGGCTGAACAAACTTCCTGTCTACTGTACTTGTTTTGTCACTTTCAGCTCTGCCTGAGGACAAAGTTCAGGTGGAGGTAGCTGAACCTGGCACCTCGTCCTTTCTGCAGACCAAGACGCTCTTGCGAGCAGAATAAGCTCATAAGCACATCCGCCTTCTCTCTGCTGGCCTTGCTCTTGCCTCTACTCCACCCCATGTTCAAGATCAGAAAAAGGTCAAGAACGTGAGCGAAAAGGGGTCTGTAGGGCTGATGTTTAGCTCAAAATGTACTTTGGGCTTAGAAGCTTGTCCCTTGGGATAATGGAAACCAGCTTGGGACCCATAAAGGGCAAAGGCAGCTTCCCTCTATTAGCTATTCAGACTGCCCAGGAAACAAGCTGATTAATAATATTTGAGTAACCTGGTCTACTGGAAGGTGTCCCTGCCCATGGCAAGGTGTTGGAACTGGATGAGCTATAAGGTCCCTTCCAACCCAAACCAGTCTATGATTATATGAATCTGCTATCAGGGGAGAAACTGAGATGAGCATTTGATAATTGATGCAACAATTCCTTGCTGACCTCTTGTTATGATTAGATTCATTACAGAAATCACATAGAGAGGATGAAACATTGTCTGTATCTGCACCCTCATCTGCTTGGCTCAGTACAAACAAAATTCAACAGCCGTACCAAGAAAATCTTTTAGAAACTCACATAATTCAATTAGACTATCAGAAAGTTGATCTAATCATGTCAGTTCAATTATTCAGACTAGGGCAAGTGAAAATCTTTCATGTTACTTAAACTGGAAGCCTGCTGTGCCAGTCCTCTGGTAGCAATATGCTCATCTAAGGAAGAGATTAATTCAGACTTTATTCTTGCTTTTCAGTATAAATAGTGGGTCTTTTCGGATAAGTCTGATATTAATCAGAAGAAAAAGCACATCCTGGACACCACAGACTGTATTCCGCAGTGGAGGAACAGATGCAGTGTGGGCTGGGATTCCTGCAGGTGGGGATACACACAACCACATTTAACATCGGGTCTGGTCACACGAAGCTGTGCCTGCCTCCCATGGAGGTGTATTTTGGCAGAGGCCCCTTTGTCCACTTCAGCTTGGCATCATGAAATTTCACAATGATGATGCTTACATGTTCCCATTTCTTGTTGTTCTTGTTCATTTTAATCTTTTCCATCCTCACTGCATTCTGCTCCTGTTCTTTCACATGTTCCCCACAAACCCAAATGCAAGATGACAAGGCTTCCCACTATTTGACACACTGAAAAGAAGGGATGCAATCCAGAGGGACCTTGACAGGGTGGAGAGGTGGGACTGTGCAAACCTCATGGAGTTCAACAAGGCCAAGTCCAAGGTCCTGCCCAGGGGTCAGGGCAATCCCCATCACAAACACAGGCTGGGGGAGACTGGATGGAGCAGCCCTGAGGAGAAGGATTTGGGGGTGCTGGGTGAGGAGAAGCTCCCCATGACCTGGCTTCATTGTGTGCTTGAGTCCAGAACCACCCCCCATGTGCTGGGCTGCACCCCCAGAGCGTGAGCAGGAGGTTGAGGGAGGGGATTCTCCCCCCTGCTGCACTCTGGGGAGAACCCCCCTGCAGCCCTGATCCAGCTCTGGGGCAACAGCACAAGAGGGACACGGAGCGAGGCCAGAGGAGGCCCCGGAGCTGCTGCGAGGGCTGGAGCAGCTCTGCTCTGGAGCCAGGCTGAGAGAGCTGGGCTGGGGCAGCTGGAGAAGAGAAGGCTCCTGAAGGGGACGCCTTAGAGCAGCTCCAGTGCCTAAAGGGGCTCCAGGAAACCTGGAGAGGGGCTTTGGACAAGGGATGGAGGGACAGGACAAGGGGAATGGCTTTAACCTGCCAGAGGGGAGACTGAGATGAGCTCTTGGGCAGAAGCTCTTCCCTGGGAGGGTGCTGAGGCGCTGGCACAGGGTGCCCAGAGAAGCTGTGGCTGCCCCATCCCTGGCAGTGTTCAAGGCCAGGTTGGACACGGGGGCTTGGAGCAACCTGCTCCAGTGGAAGGTGTCCCTGCCCAGGCTTGAAAGCCCCTTCCAACCTCAACCAGTCTGTGAGTCTATGCTTTGCTTCTCTGACAGAACTTTCACTGGGGTCACTGGGACATCAGCTGTCTGTGAACATCTTCTTCTAAATCTTCCTGTGTTCTCTGAAAGGGCCCAAGACCTGACCTTCAGCAAACCCTTTTCTCCCAGCCCTGCTTTATCTTATTCCTGACTCAGCCTACACCCATATACTTGGTATCCCATCAATCATCTATGTTGCTTTGTGGTTAAGGCGCTGTGCTAACACCCTGACTCTTAGCAAGTCCTTGGTTTATAGAGACAAAATGCTCTTAACCAAGCAATGTGGCACTACTATTCCTTTTGAAGCTGCCCTGTGGTTAACACATCCTTTTTGAGAACAAATACGTTGGAACAAGTGGATGAAGGGTAAACAGATGAGCCCTTCAGCCTGAAGCCTCACCCCTGAAGCCACTCTGAAGACATAGGGAATTTAGCCTTGATCAAACAGAGCTATGAGCACACTGCTTACGCTGCACTCAGCTGTTGTTTTTGGGCAAGTCCCAGCTAGCAGCAGTGATGGCCAGATACGAGGAGGAGAAGGAGGAAGAGAAGGAGGGAGCATCCGAGATCCAGCTGGCGGGAGCACTGTTTGTGCTCCTGTTTGCTCACTTTGTCTCAGAGACTTCGAAAAGCCTCTCACTCCCAGGAAAACAAATAAATCACAAGCTGCTGAAGGAATCTTGAAGAACACAGTAAGCATGGCAACAGCAAGCTGAGTTCTCCATAGAGGGATGTAAATATGCTCTATCTGCATGGATCTACAACACCACGTGGGCATTTTTGCTACCCCTGTTTTATTCTAGGGACCAGTGATGAGGAGATGGAGGCTTAAGTTGTGTGGTTAAGTAGCTCCACAGTGAAAAGCTCTCTCATTGATTAGAAATCAGTTAAGAGATAAAAAAAAACAACAACAAAGTGTAGACTTAAGAGGCAAACTTTCAGCAAGGGAAGAAAGTATCAGCTCTATATCCTAACAATTTCTGCAAGACACAGGATTGCTGCCTATATTTAGTGAACAATAGATGTCAAAAATTATGGCTTACAGAAAGTTATTTAGATGTGAGAGAATTTTGAATTGTTCCAGATATGAAAGGAGAGGAAAAAAGATCAGCTGGGCAATGGGATGGCAGATTAAAGTCCCTGAAATGTGATGCATATGGGAAGAAAGAGTTTGAAGTATTCCTGGTCTTCATGCATTGTAAATCAACCAAAAGGCCTTGGTGCCACTTAAAAAAGCTCATTAAGAAGCACATGCTCAGCAAAGTGTTCTAACCAGAAAAGCAGTAAGACATTAAGGTATTTAAATATAGGTTTTATGTAATGATGAAAATATTATAGTGCCATATATTACATTAGTGGTGATGCCTCCTCATCCTTAACAGTGTGTTCAATCCAGTTTTGTTCCCCTCATTTGGAAAATATAAATCAAGTTCAAAGAGTGCAAGAAGAAATGCTAAAGACTTGGTAGATTTCCATATGAAAAGACACTACTTGGACTACTTCAACCTCAGATAAGAAATTATAAATGATATGGGAAAAGAAAAAAGAATGATCTTCCAAAATACTTTGTGTTGTACTGCTACCGGAATAAGATCAAGGCAATGCTATAAGTTCAAATAACCCTTTTCTGTCAAGCACCATTAAAACTCACTCAGACAAGGTATTTTCAACCTGGAAACTCCTTAGTACAATGTAGTAATTTGTGTCCAAGAATTTAGTGAGATTCCAAAAAGTTACCCCCTCTTCCCACAAACACTTGCATGCAGACAATGCCAATTCTCACAAATTCTTACTCAATTCTCAGTCCTCTGGGAGACTCCAAGACAATATCTTGAGCCAGACCTCACATTTCTAATATACCACTGAAACTGGGATTTTAGATGACCCACTTGCCAACACGTTTTCTCCAGGAAACATACAGAAATGCTTCTGTAACTTCACACCTAGTAAATCTAGGCTGCTGTTATCCACTTGTCAGTTTGGCTATCAATGTAAAGATTAAGGTGTGTGAAATTCAATTCATGCACATCCTTATTTCAAGCAATTTTAGGTAACTCCCTGACCTCCAACTACTAGTTTTAAAGCCTCAAACAACAACGAAAAATCCATCACATTCCAACTCCAGATGCAATCCTGTGCCTGGGGGTAGAGCCAGTCACATGCGCGGGAAAGCTTAACAGCACTTTGTGGGAAGTCCAGTGGTCGCTGCAGGTTCTGCAGGGGACACCTTCACTGCATTGCAAGTGGCCTCAAGGCTGGTCTCACAGTGAAGTTCACCCTCAAGTCCAGCTGTTGGTTCTTAGGAGTGAGCTTAGGGACAGACTCAGGGCAAATTACTACACTTGAGAGCTACCCCTGCATTTAAAGGGTGCTCCAAGTAATTCCAGCGACACCAGGAGCTGTCTCATGCATGACTAAACTGTAGGCACATTTGAGTGTTTAGTCAGACAAGGTGGCCTCAAGTACTACCTGGAAATTTTCATCCCTCCCTGCTGTGAAGGCAGAAGAAATCCAGAGCAGGTTGAAGTTCAGCTCCCATCCACAGCCATATGGCCTGGAGCTGGACCCCAGGAGAGCTCTGAAACTCAGGTGTTCCCAAAACCAGCCAGCTCAGGTAGAGCATTAAACAGCAACAAAAGTCTTTGTCTCTCCTTGTGGGTTGGACTGCTCCAGAGCTCCATAGTGATGGTTAAATGCTGAGACAGACACAGTGGGGATGACACAAGAAAGTCTCAACTTACAATTTGGACCAAAACTTTTAAACCCTTAAAAGAATTCTCTTCTTTTTTTTTTTTTTTCTTTTCAAATATGCCCATGTTGTTTCTAGACCATCCTCAAGCATTAGTACTAGAGATCTTCATTCTTAAAGAGAAATCCACACATCGCAGGACCAGAAAGCTACACTGAAAACACATTTCAAACTCAGTTTTAGTCCCTGCCAATCCATTGGCTACAAAAGACATTCTCAGGTTAGATATAAAGAAGTTCTTCCCTGTGAGGGTGCTGAGGCGCTGGCACAGGGTGCCCAGAGAAGCTGTGGCTGCCCCATCCCTGGCAGTGTTCAAGGCCAGGTTGACAGGGCTTGGCTGACATGGTCTAATGTGACCTGTGTTGCAGGGCCTTGGAACTGGATAAGCTTTAAGGTTCTTTCCAACCAAAACCTGTTTGTGATTCTATGATTCTCCCTCCCAGAGAGTACTCCCAACCCTTCTGATGAGGTTTTCTCTGTCTTGGGTTTTTAGCATTGTTTTTCTGTTTGCAGGATACCAGCTCATTTCCAAGACACTGAACACACATCTCAACAATGCAATGTTTGTGATTCTATGATTCTCCAGTTCTCCCTCCCAGAGAGTACTCCCAACCTTTCTGATGAGTAAGGTTTTCTCTGTCTTGGGTTTTTAGTATTGTTTTTCCGTTTGCAGGATACCAGCTCATTTTCAAGACACTGAACACACATCTCAACAATGCAATTCCAGTTTAAGGCAAGAGGATCATCTCAGAAAAACTCACCATGTGATGTCCTAAGTGCCTGTAGGAGGCTGGCACATGTGGTTCCTACCGACCTTATATCTGTAACGTGGTGTGGAGAAGAAATCTTGTGTCACATCCAGCTTTGAGCTCCCAACAAATGTTCCTAGAGATAGTAAAACAAACTGTAAAACATTTAGAAACCTTTACAGACCTTTCATGCTGCAATATTGTAAGCGGATACAGTTTCTGTGTATTTATACATTTTTAGAAATGTAGGGAAGAAGCCACCTTCTATTACTAATATGAAAAGAAATTATCATGAAGGATTAAAATCCAGATTAAAATGCAGATTAAAATAAGATATTTGTAGGCAAGCCTGCAGGGGCAATACTGGTTAGGAATGTATGGCAGGAAGGCCAAGAAGAGCAAAAAGAAGGAAAAGGCAGAAATCAGCCAGGCTGTGGTGCTCTGCCCACCTCTATCTTCAACTTGCTAAACATTTCCTCCTGACCATTATAGAGCTCAGATATTTTGGGCATCATCATCTCTGACCTCTGCTTCCTCCCAGCACAGTAAGCAGCACAAGGAAAAAAGGGTGTGAAGAAGATGCTGGCCAAATGCCCTGAAGACAACTCCCTGAAGGGAAAACTTAACTGTGTCGTGCACTGAGCTGGCTGAACTTGGCATCGTGCTGCTTCTGGCTGGGTATTACTGGAAACTGATCTTGAATAGGAGACACTCCCTTTCCCTTTTACTAAAGCAGTGTGGCAACACCAATCCACCTTGCCTTTAACAGATGTAGTCATGAGTTTAGATCTTATCTGAGCTTAAATACTTTGAACTAAAGTTTCACTCCAAGTGAAACTGAATTTCACTGCCAGATCTGCAGGGAGCAAGGGAAAGGAAACCAATAATCTCAGATGAGAATTGTCCTTGGGGGCTTCCGCTAGGGACTTGAAACACTTCTGCTGTAATATCACATTGTCTCTTTTAATGTATAAAGTTTACAAAGCTTTAAAAGCAACACTAATAAAATATCTTTATAACATCTCTATCCTATACTCTATTCATGATACCTTACAGATTTCAGAAATTGGTTTTGAATACTTGACACTACCCAATCAAAGATTGGGGTTTGAAATGTTTAGTGCATTAAGACTGCACCTATGTGGAAAGTGAAACGTCTGTTTCCTTGGAAATTGTGTAATTTCAAACTCAATTTTCATTCCACTGTGGAGTGAAATGTCGTATTTAGAAATTCAGCACAAAAATGAGATGTTTAAAAAGTTTTTAAAAGTCACTTGAAATACTCTGTTGTCATTTTGACAGGCTTCTTTCATATTCTTATTGTAATTTATTACATCAAGTACTAATTTTCATAGCAAAAATTATTTTGAAAGGAAAAATGGAAATGTGAAGTTCTTGTCATTTTAAAATGGAATGTTTCAGCCTTATTTGCATGTTTGACTTTGCATTCAGACTATAATGGGCAAAATCCAGCACAATTCTGGTGAAAGCTTAGATTTCAATAAAGCCTCATTTTCTAAGAGGAATATACATGAGAATGATGCCCAGCTCCAGCATGACTCTGTACTGACTCATTCCTAGTCCAATCCCACCTGGTCAATCCTGCAATCCTTTGCCTTAGCTCTGATGTCACTTCAGTGATGGTACAGGGTAAACAAGCACTCCTTGGATATAGGTGGATATGTTCATCTCAAATCTTACATATACTAAGTAATCACCAGTGAAGACCACAAGGTTTTGACCACCTCAGAGAAGCTCTGACCTGGGTAGAGCTGGGGAATGAAACATCTGTTTTGCTTAGCTGAATAGTTTGATATGCCCTGGGGAGTGGGGTGGAGGATTTGAGTCTGCTTATATTACACTTGGCTTCCACTTGGATGAACCCTTGCTAGAAGAAACCTAAAAAGATCACTGTAATATTATACATTTCCACTACCAACTATTGTTTTTTTTTCGTTTAGACATCTTGGGTGTGATAGAAAGCTGTTTCTTCAAGCTTGCTCTAGTTAGTCTAAGTTCTCTTTTTAAGAGCAACAACCCATACTGTTGTAATTAAACAGGTAGAAAATAGACGTGCATGTCAAGAAGACCTTTAGAATTACTGACATTTTTACCTTACTTTAGTTAATGAAAGGTGCTGTCAGTGTTACAGCTTCACTGGACCATGCTGTTTGAAAGTCATACCTGTTTGCATTATGGGGCAAACCAGCCACACACCTTACTTCTATATATACTGCATATCCTGGCATTGCAGGCTCCAAACCTGGTGTGAGTTTGCTAAATCCTTTTGAGAAGCTCATTCCGACAAGTATCTGCCTGCAGCAATCCCCCAAAAGATGCCTTCTGCTCCTGCTGCTAAAAGAGCAAGGTCACAGGAAAGGAGAATGACTCAAGTCCTCTCCAGATGAGGTCTCTCAGCACCAAAGCATCTATCAGCAGAGAACCACTGCTCTTCTCTGTGCAGCTTCTTGCAGAGGAAGAAATTCATGGCCCAGGTGACAAGTTTGGTGAAGAGGAAGGTAAGCAACTCACCCGTGATCTTTTCAGCCAGGGAAGTAAGAGGTGAACAGCAGATGATAAGTGAGGACTCCCAAGCTCCCTCTCCACAGCATGTTTCTGCCACCTGTGTTGTCTTGAAAAGGATTTTTTCCCCTTTCTATTCCTCTACACCTGGAAGAAAAAAAAAAGAGAAAGAAAAAAAAGTTAACTTCTTAACTTTTCCAGGAATTTGGGTTGAAGATGATATATATTAACATCACATCACATGCAGGGTCATTTAGGCAGGAATTTCTGTGCTGGGAAGAGGGAGGTGGGTGGTAGCACACTACAGTGATCAGACCACTCCAGAGATGTCTGCAAGGAGGTGCAAGAGCCTAAAGCCAGGCCATAAACTATACAGACAATAAACTATGAGGGCAGTGACACTAATACAGTGATGTTAGTACTGTTATCTCCCCACTGCTTGGAGCATCTCCAGTGAAATCTGGAGCCATTTCTGCTGACGGAAAGCAAAAGGGATGACAGGTTTTCCTCTCCCTGAAGGGAATATCCCCTGCTGCAGTGGGTAAGAGCTGGGTGAAGGAAGGGGAATCTGCTCTGCCCAGTTTTTTAAGGTGAGGCAGGATGGCTGCACCTTCATTCCATGCAGCCACAGCCTCCCTGTGTGCATTGAATAAGCCAGGCACCTGCAAAGCAGCAGGACCTGCTTACACTTTAGGTAAAGGTGTCCTAATGGGTCCCTGTACTGCTTTAAAGGAGGTCCCAGCAAGGGAATCCCACAGTTTCCTGTAATGATAAGAAAGCACACCTACCTGGCTGCAGAAAAACCCAAATCAGGACATATTTGTTATCAAAAAAGAAAAGGCTTTCTAAAGAATGCAGTGCTAAAAATGCAGTTATACAGGATCCAAACATGTCCTTGAACAATTGACCTTCACATTAATGCTTCTCACCACACCCCAAATGTATAGGCATCCAGTATAACTTCATGCCACAGGTGCTGTTCTTTCCTCTGTGCAATGAACCAGAATGCCTCTCCATCTACTTTTTCCTTATGCTGGCATTTGTCCACCCAACCATCTCCCTTCATTATTCCCTCTTAACCATTCAATTGCTGAGGAGTATAAAGCACCATGGCCAAATCCAAATCAGGCCTTAAATTCCAGTATTTGTAAAATACAATGGTGTTTTGGTCTGGGTTTCAGTGTGGTCCCGGAGAGAAAGAGGGGACACTTAGAAAACTGAAACAGCTAGTTTGGGTTATGAGACATGGTTTTCAATGAGAGCTCAGGGTCTGTCTTCAAGACGTCCACTATCACATGGTAGTTACACATCCACCAGCGTGGTACAGCATGCTTGTGCCTGGGGTAAGACTGGCTCTTTCTACAAAGAGGGTTTTGAAATTCATCTGTAAAAGAGTTAATCACACCTGTTGGGTTATGATCCAACAGAATCCCAGGCATTTGTACCATTTTCTTTCAGAAAAGTCCTTTGGACATATGATCAGTTACAGGATTTAATCATATTATTTACAGTATGAAAGGAGGAAAAAGAACCACCCAGCAGGTCCTTGGGGGGACAGTGCAGAGCCTCTCCTCACATTGACCAAACTGTGCCAGTGCTAACCTTTCAGAAACCTCCCAGTGCAGGGGTATGACACCCAGACATACGTAGCTTTGATAACCAGGGACTCAGAAGCTCAACTGAGCACATTAATACCATTATTAAATGGTTCTTTGGGCTTCTGCAAAGTTTACACATAATTTCTTGGAAGGGAAAGGTAGGCATGAGTGATGGCAACACATGCTTGCTCTTCGCCTTCAAATCGAGTAACCCTTCCACCAAGCAATGACTATCATGAAAAGAGCTGGAGCTGTGACCAGTAATACTGGGAGCATCTCCATTGCCCTATAGCTCACATCCTTGCTTTGTCCCAAGGCAGAGAGAGGTAGTTTGCCCAGTGAGGCCACTACGGAAGCCTGGTCCAGCGCTGAGGTAGCACTCCCCATTCGCAGTGCAGGGCAGCTGCCCCACAGTCTCCCAGTCTGCTCCCAGCTGATACCATCCTGCACTGCCAGGCATGCAATTCCATCTCATGGCAAAACACACATCAAATGGCCTCCAGTGCATTGCTCCACAGCAAACACTGAATGGAAGAGAAAACTCTTGTCAATATCCTGATTTTTCTTTTTCGAAGATCAGCTGAGAATAAAACATTCACTACGTATCCTAGATATTCATGTCCCCGGTTCATCTAATGTGTCTTATGGAACCTCTGGACAGATCACACTACAGCTTCACCCTTCCAAGCTGCAGTTCTGTGAACTCAGTGAGATTATCTTTGCTCTACAAATGCAAACTTGATATCCTTTTGTGCTACAGGGGTAGGTACTGTTGAGCTAATCCTACCAGAGATTTCTGTGCTATCCGATGTACAGCAGCAATATCTTTACTACCTTTTGAATGGCCCACAGCAAAAAAGATCTCAGGAGCCACTTATGGCTGCTGGTGCTGCTAGTTCAAATGAAGTTTCAAATAGCAGGTAAGAAATGGATTTATCTCAATAATTTCTTTTAACCATTAACTAGTCAATCTGGCAATTTACAATCAAATTATTTTTCTTTTACTAAAACCTGCCTGCATAATGATTTTATTTAAGTATTTGCCCATATGCATTAAAATTCAGCCATTAACTGGCCAGAAAACAGTAACATTGCATAAGATATTTTGGGAAAGGCTTCAGGGCTTTATGATGAGCTGATTCTTGTATGAACTAATACTTCTGTTTTACCAAAAAAAAAGGCAGGAAAGAGTATTTAAATATTTTAATCGAGGAACAATTTTAACAAATTAAACCTTTCAATCTTGAACAATATTCCCATCTCTAGTTCCTTCTAAGTACTTACTAGTAAACTTTCGAAAGTTTGGTATTTAAATGTCATGTTTGCATAGATATTGAGGGGTAAGATTAAATAACTATTTGAATCTTGATCAGACATGTTAGTTAAAAAGCTTCATGGAAATACCTAGAAGCAGATGTTTTCAAATCACTAGTTGAAGCAAATGTTGCTAATGGCAATTTCAGGGATGCCATCAGCATCTTGTAGAGTACCAAATTATTAAAATAATTATTTTTGTGTGATTAAATCTGAAATAAAGGCTACAAAGACTCTTAAAGAGGATATGTTTTACATGTTGGAGCCCTGGTAATGTACCAACACATGACATTACCAGTGTCTTCCAACTTACTGTAAGAACACTGTCTGACTGTTGTCCTACTGTTATCTAAATCTTTACTATCTTTATCTAAAAATAAACTTCTCAAAGACAAAAATAAGAAGCTTTCTGCCTTAAAACTTCAGCACTTCCAGGTGCACCATCTATAGACACAGAAATATGCTTTTGGGAAGCTTTTGCCTAATTTTCAGAGGTGTTTGGAATATGTGAGAACCTCAACAATGGACTTATTTCGTTAGTCTCTATGTCAAAATGACCCTCCAAGAACAAACAACTCTGATGATAGCTTTTGTCTTCTGGTCATAAGAATGAAGAAACCTGAGCCACTCTCAGTGCACAGGTCTCACTGCAGCCTTTGCTATTTGAGATATTTCACTGAAAGGTCTTTTCACCTGTCTCCTAAGGTACAGCATGAATGTAGATCCAGAGAGGTCCCTAGAGCCATTCAGCTGTCCTTGACAGCATTTATATGACCTGAGGCAGAAGTAAAGGAGCCTTGAAGGTCCACTGCCTTTAGTCATGTTTCCAAGAACGTCCCTCTGACATACCCTCTCTCCTCAGATGCTGAAAGGAGTATCTTCCAGATGCCAAGCCCAGTGGCTTTATGGGGTTTTGCTGTCACAGTCATGGTGCACAGGGGAATCAGCAATTGGAGTTAGAGATTTTTTCTCCCCAAAGGTCTAACACTGGGGGAACCAAGATGTTCTAGTTGGAGATACTAGGTTAGGAAAGAAACCAAAGGGATTCTCAAATTCTTTCTTAAAATAGTCTATCCCTACAGGCAAAAGAAATCATCCGCTGACAAGGAGAAAAGACAATTCCCAGCCAGCACAAGCCTACTAACCTTTGGCTTGCTTTTCCCAGAGTTGTTCTGCCCCGAAATGAGTTCACCTAAGCCCAGAACAGCCACAGAACCAGAGCTGAATAAGGAAGCCAGATAACAAAAGATTCCTAATCCTTCTGTTGACTCCTTTGCTATTAAATCTCCTGGTAATTGCCCAGTGAATTGGTCACCTAACTCCCCTGACCTCAAGATGGTCACTGGAGCATTAAGGAAAAAACCTCCTCACTCCTGGGACTGTGCCAAAACCTCCTCACTCCTGGGACTGTGCCAAATCCTCCACACCTAAAAGAGGCAACAACAGGCCTTCTCAAGGGCTGTACGGCAAACACTGCTGCATTCCCATCAGAGGCTCTGAAAATGGAATTTACAAAGAATTTAGACACTGAAATCCCAGCCTGTTCTACTGACATCCCCTGCTCTTCTGCATTTATTCCCCTTCTCTTTGATGGCAGCCCAATGATCAGAGCATTTGCCCCCAGACTAAGAGATGTGGGTTCATATGCTTCTTCGAAAAGAATCAAAGCTGGTTTGCTCCTCTCTCAAGTATCCCAAACTCTGTAAGAGAACTTGGACCTTCTCCCAGGAGAGAAGAGCAGCAGATGCATTACTTGTATCTGCAGGACTGCTGTAACGATCATTCATGTTAGCTCCGTTTGCAATAATTCTATATTTATGTAAGAATTTCACACAGTAGTGAGTTTTTAAATACTTCTCACTGCAGAGCATGTAACAGCACTAAATGTACTGGGAAAGGGAAATTAGCACAGTCAGAAGCATGTACATAAGAAAGTACATCTATCTGTGCAAAGCCACAGCCCAAAGGAATTCAAGGAACATTTTTTGCCTCCTGCTTTGGTCCTTAATGGGTCTAAACATGCTCTGGTAAAATATCCATATTTATTTGCTCACTTAGCTGATGACACCAGCAAAATTCATTGCAATTTTGGATTCTTTCCCTGCTGCTCAAGGAATTAAGCATTTGGAAAGGTCTATGTATCTCTTTTGTACACCTGCATTTCACAGCACAATTGTTGAGTTTCTGCTAAGCTGGCCTTTGGCCAGAGGAAGAAAAGTCTTGAACAATTTGTTAACAGCAGCATGGAGATGGATCATTTCTCATTTACTTCAAAATTTGTAGAAGCAGCTTCTTTCCTGGGGTCTTATGAACCTTAGATCTTAGCCAAGACAAAGATGTAATGGCAAGTTTCAGGGAAGCTTAATGCAAGACGAATACTTGAATTGGTGTCACAGTTTTGTGATATTTACTTTTTTTTTCCTCCTGAAAGGAAAAACTGGGCCAACATAAACATTTCCTTGTAGAAATTTTTTGTTTTGTTTTCGTAACTGAACAATAGTTTTCAGAAGACATTTATATTCATAGCAAACAATACATGAACAAATTTCCTTAAAACTACTAAAAAAGGAGTTAATATCTCATGCTTCCACTCCAGATATAAAACCAAAACCTTCTATGTGTATTAAGTCAAAGCATCTAACATGAGAATTGTCTTCCTTCCAGTATTTGTTTTGTTCTTTTTCAGTCGGCCTGACCAATATAGAGCATTGTGTTCTGGTCTTGCCATGACTAATTTCAAAGTAAATACATAAAACTAGCCAAAATAAAGGATGATACAGAACTCAAACGTTTTATCTCCACTGTTTTTCAAGCCTGTGGTCTGCAACAGAAGAAACACAGTCATCGACTCTGGGGGAAGAGATTTGCTTGGACTAATTTCTGTTTCTATGAGTCCAAGAGTAATGTGATGTAAGCCAGATTGCTGTTCAGTCAGAGAGGAACAAACACCCTTAGATACTGCTTTTATCCCCTAAGTAAATACTGCTAAGAAACTGTGGAGAAGCCTTTAATACATTTCCTGATTCTTTCTTGGTTCATTCCCGCATTATGAACACTCTTCTTTGAACTGAGATTATATTTATTTAACGAGGTTAAAAACCCCCACACTTCTGAAATCTGAAAATGCAAAATTGGAGATGAAAATGATAGAAAACAGGTACATACTTTTAAAACCTGTAATTGATGATCTATTGTATTGTAAGAACTGCAAGAGGCAAGAAATGGAAGTCCATACATTAATTTCAGAAAAGGCATAGCTGTGAAATTTCTTTGATACTGTCTGAGCAGAACCCTTACATTTAGAGAATTCATTGTTTTCTGTATTCATTCTCAGGTTTGCACCAGTTGAACTATATGGACAACACATGTCCGAGACAAGCCTTAGAATGGCATGAGAACATGGAGAAGCAGCATAAAAACCTGAAGCTGATATCTGATATAGATAGGATAAATGGGCCTGCATGGTGGTCTACACCACCAGGTTTTGCTGCTTTCATTATCAACAATTTTTTACTTAAATCCCCCAAATCTCTGTGTGACATTGCAGCCTGCGATGTACACACTTTGTGAACCTTTGTTGCAGATCATCAATGCTGGTATCAACTGATGGCAGGGCTGATACTCCAACGTGCTTTTCACTCCATTGCAACACATTTATCAGATCCACTTAGAGCCGAACCAGACCTTGAAACAGTCATGTTCGAACTGAAGGAGTTCTAGTTTTAGCTCACCGAGAGTTAAAAATAGGCAGAGGAACTAGGAAGGGATGCAGAACCAAAGCCAAACCACAACACGAAGCTTCTGTGCGACCGAGTTCTGTGCATATGTCCCATCCATTGCCAGGCAGGCGACAGAGCTATGTGTGGTGCGGAGCTGCGAGCGTGGGCCCAGCACAACCATACGCAGGTCAGCTCTTTGACTTAAGGCTCCTTCTAGGAGATGAGAGAAAAGATGGGAAGAGTGGTGCAGGGAAGTTCCCACTGTTTGAATTCTGAGACTAGTAACATTTTGGCCACAAAATCTCCCCTCTCTTTTCAGATGAGAGGTAGTGAAAGAGCTAGACGCCTAAAATAACAGGTTAAGTTCACAACCAGCCTTAGTAAAGAATATCTGATGTCTAAATAATGCCAGTTTTAAGCTTCTCAAAGAAATTATATTCTTTGGATTTACAATTAGGTTAAAGATGTCAAATGGAAAAAACCCAAGATAGGAGGGAATCAGGGCAGAGAAAATACACGTATATCTCAGTGAGTGCTATCAGAATGAGAAAGCAAGTCAAAATTCAGCTAAGAATCACTATCAAATATTCAAGGATGAGGGGAAATAAGTCCATATACCAAAAAGTGCAGGAGTATACAACAATGAAGGACACTCTCTCACATTCAGTAGTGACACAGCTCCCTCTGCAATTAAGCTCTCAGAACTGAAGCAACAATCCCTTGGTAAACTACCACGATGGAGAGCAGACACTTCCTTTACGAACACAGCCACCACTGAGCTGGACACACTTATAAAGCCTACAGCCAGAATAGACCACCTTTGAGAACACAGCAGGACAATGACATGGTGCTGAGCATTCCCATTCCTATTCAATAGGGAACCAGCTCTGCAGTAAGAACTGGACTTTTGTCGGAGGACAGAAAAATAAAAAGAGGTTGCAATAAATTATCCTTTTGAGCTGGGCATTTGTCTTGAAAAATATGTTTATTGATTCAATTCTGCTAAAGGCAGATGTTAAGGCAGGTAATTCTTGCTTCTGTAGCCCTAAAGCAGTCCTCTTCCAAGTTTATTATCCCTTATGTACAATGATGCTGTTACCTTTTAGGGCTAATGGCCATTATTCCTTTTGCAAAAACTGTAGAAAACACAAATTTTTTAATCTAAGCATGTTTGTATGGGAAAATATAAAAGAAGTAACCTCCAGAAACTCTAAAAGCCTGAGAGGAGACTGGGCTGCCGTTAGACCTATTCCTAAAGACAGCACTACTGTACAAAGGAGACAGATCACTGATTCCCCTGATCTTAGACTACCCCAGCCTTCTTTTAAGCTGTATGGCAGAATAGAACTGAATTTTCTATTGTGTACTTGTCATGTATAGATTAATCCTGGAATCACCAGTGCATCAGTTCTTACAACCTCATATTTCATGTTTCATTGCAACAGACTGGAATGATCCAGCTAATATAATGATGCCACAGATGAAAGACTGCATTTTGAACTGTGCTGTTATAACTCCTTAGACAAAGCATTCTTACATTAATTATTTCAGATAATGGCAAAAAAAAAAGGAAAAAATATTAATTTAATATTCTATACAAAAGATGTCAAGCTTAATGGTTCAATCAGGAGAAAAACTGCCAGTGGAACAAAACCTCCACATGACAGAACTTTTGTTATTAAATGAACAAAAAGAGTTAAAGAGTTTAGAATTGAGGAATTGAAGATGGCACCTACAAAGCCCCAACCTCCTCCAGCTGTACAATAATAAGGCTGTATTTTACATTGACATTTTTCAAGTAAACAAACCTTTGCTCTTCGACATTATATTTTCTCCAAACAAATTCACCAAGCCCTACATTCATACCACAAAATGCTTGAAAAAACCCCTTCAAACATGAAGCTTATTCCAGGGGGTGGTGTGAAAATCAGCCTGTTGAATGCCAGCATGTGTGTCACCCAATCTGTACCTTGGCAATCTGCCTTTAGGCACTGTGAGAGGAGCCAGGCATAGGTTGATATATAAAGCTATAATTCATCCCACCATCTCCGTACTATAGGACTGGCATGTTGAGTATAAAGAAGACATTCTTTTCTATCAAATCTGAGCATGTGTTTTGCCATGAGCTAAGGAATCACCATATTAAAACACTGAGGGAACACCCCCCAACAAATTATCTCTTCTCTGTAAGTCTGAGTTTCTCACTTTTACTTAATATTATTATTTGTAAAATCATCAGTACGATCCTAATTTAAAACAGATGCCTTTAGAAGAGCACTTAAAAGATATTTGGATGTGTAATTAGGGAGGTATTGAAGCCTCACTGAAATAAAATACTGACATGCTCAAGATGGAGCTTTGGCACAGGGACACTCACAGAGCAGTGCTTTGCCTTGTCCCCCATCTACCTGTATCTGTCACTACTCCAGCCATGCATTAGGGGAAACAAAACCCACGCACTGGTTTCAGAAGGGAACATGGGGTTTGCAAGGTCCCTTGAATTTTCAGTTAAGCCTGTAAAAACTGGATGTAAAATGCTACCAGAAGACCTCATTATAAAGTTGAGCTCAATGAAGCTTAGGTTCCTTGTTGTTTTTTTCCCATGGTAAGTGTTTGCCCCTTTCATTCTGAATTGCTCCAACAAAGCCCAAATACCTTGTGTTTTATTGCTGCACGGTGACAAGGGCTGAGCTCTTTCTCCACTCCTACTACAAAGGCTTCTGTGTTTTACATGTTGCTAGGAGGGAAGACATGGAAGGACTGCACCTTACTAGCTTTTCCTTTGCCTCTTTCATGCTCCGAGGTGCTCTGTATGACTTTAGTCTTTACCCTTTGGCAGCCTCTACAAGAAGGAACAGATTCAATGCAGAATATAATCTGTAGTTAAACAGCAAGCCAGAATGGTGTGGTCATACAGGAAAGGTTTTAAATACTCTCCTATGAAACTAAAACAATATCAGCTGTAACTAAAAGACCATTGAATTTACATTGATAGTGGGAGCACAATTTAGTGCAGTGCAGCAACTTGGCTGCATCAGTAGCAAATACTTAAGGAAAAAAACACAGAAAAATCATAAGGATGCAAGCAAAGAACAGCCTCTCCCAAAATAAACTGCTTGGTTTGCTGGGAAAATATCTAGACTTTAATTAATCTTTTATTATTCCTTTCTGTTGGCCTTTATTCCCATATGCTTTGCTACTTTATTTTATGAGGTATAGGATGGCCTCTAGTGGCCCACATGATGTGCAAGGAGAGACCCTGTTTTCTTTGATTTAGCAGGGCATGTACACCGTGAGAACTCAGAGACAAACACAGCCCTTGCACAAAGACTGAACAATCTCCAGACAGCAACTCCTTCCCCATGTCAAATAGTAAATTTAATACTAACTTAGGTGTTTTTCATTCTGAAAACAAGCACAAAGTATTTTCCAGATTATCATTTCATACAAGAAACCTGGAGAGGTGCTTTGGACAAGGGCCTGCAGAGACAGGACAAGAGGGAATGACTTTAACCTGCCAGAGGGGAGATTGAGATGAGCTCTGAGGTAGAAGCTCTTCCCTGTGAGGGTGCTGAGGCGCTGGCACAGGGTGCCCAGAGAAGCTGTGGCTGCCCCATCCCTGGCAGCGTTCAAGGCCAGGTTGGACACGGGGGCTTGGAGCAACCTGCTCCAGTGGAAGGTGTGGAACTGTGGCAGAGGGTTGGAACTGGATGAGCTTGAAGGTCCCTTCAACCCAAACCAGTCTGGGATTCTATGTCTGTTTGTATGATTCAGTTCTCTGGTCCCTGAACTTCACCTGAAGAAATGGCAGAAGGATAGTTACAGTACATTAGGTTCAGTGCAACAGCACTGGGTATCAGGAGGCAGAGTGGTTCACACCTGTGAGACAATAATCTCAACTCATCCCTCTATTGCCAGTATAGAAGCAGAAGAAGAGGTGATGTGCATCTCATGTCCTCTAGTATTATGGGTTTAGCACATTTCTGCCTGAAGTATGAGAACTGTTTGAGGTTGATTGGAGAATCCCAAAACCACACAGGAGGGATTTTTTGAATTGTCTATTTCCTTTATTTGAGCAAAACGGGGTGTAACGAATTGCTCCTGCAAATCCAAATCCTCTCCATGTGCTCTGTGAGAGAGCTGGGGGTAAGGGACCCCCAGAGAGACTGCTTGTCTCTCCACACATTAGGCAGTTATGTGCCATCAACACATTTTCCCATGGTCAGTAATAGCAATGTTGCTTTTGGAGACTTCTCTTGTTCCCAATTTGATAAGTAATCTTCAGCCCAACAAATACTCCTTCCCTCCCCCCCACCCCTCCTTTCTTCTCCTTTCTTTTCCTTTCTTCTCCTCTCCTTCATTTCAAGTGCTTTTTCCTTAATGTTGCCACAAATTCATTTTTACATACAAAGACTTAGCTGAGCAATATGGATCCTCATGAAAGTTTCCAATGGATGCACAAATGTGACTGCACTTTTCTAAGTATAAATCAACACGTTGGGTCCACAGCCTTCTTGCCCAGATAACAACAGTTTCTTAAACTCAGCAGGACTTTAAGGTGTGTCAGCAGCTCAGCTAACAGAGCAACATGCTTGCATTACCTGAGTTACTTCCATAACATTTGGAATTTGCTTGCACAGGTAGCAGAGTTGCGAGGAGCCTGAAGCAATCCCTCATTTGGACAAGTAGTTTCAAGACAACAAAATGACTTGGAAACATTGCTCTATGCAGTATTTCATACAAAATATACTCATAGTCTTGGCATTGCATTTCAACATATGCGCAACAGGTAGGGTGCACCTTGTGTTAATTATTTCATAGAATGCTCCAGGGCAATTGTTAAGCTTTTATAATGAAGAGGGAAGTTTTTTAAAAGGAATTGTGAATGTGTATCTATATGCCAAATGTACACAGCTATGTCTAACTATATTTAAGCTAGGGCTAATAGTAGCAGAGATTATTAAAAACTTTCCTGGAAAACATTTGTACCTAACATGTGCATACAGTGCAGAGGTATGAATTCAAGGCAGAAAATAATTGAGATACTTTCTAGAAATTGTATATTTTTCTGAGAATGAAGAAGAGAGACAAAATAAGCACAAAATAGTTAAAGCTTGAACAGCCTGTGGCATATGTCCTGTGATGAGAGGTAAGGTTTACTGCATGTTGTTAACCTCCTTTAGAGAGGGGACAGTAACTGTGAAGGCATTTGAACAAACAGTGACTTATACAGTCATGTACACACTCAATCAAAGCTGCACCTTTTGCAGTTTGAAGTTCTTTCTATTTTTCCCTCTGGATACCAAAAGGAAGAATCCACTTGGTTCAGGCAGCAGTAACGCCTGAGTTTTAGTTGTAATTCAGTGAGAGGTTTTTTTAATGCTTGAAGGGATTGTGCCCAAATTCCATTACTTGGGTAAACAGGGAAAAACTAGATCCATCATCTTCACTGATTGTTTTACCCCAGACTGCAAATATCCTGTATCTTAAAGTTCAGCACAAGAAAGACAACGTGTCTGCAATTCCAGCTCACCTAACCTGTCCTGAGCCAGTTCAGCACAGTGCAACCCCTAAAAGGGAAAATTGCAGTTGAGTCTAAGTGTACAAACCTGATTTCTGGTATAAGAAGAAACTTCTAGCAAAAGGGTTTCAATATCCATTGCATCATTTACAGAGGCTCTTCTCTGCGTCTGTAAAACTGCTGCAGAAGTGCAGAGGGTTCCTTATTAAAATTGGTAAATATCCATTGACCGTTAAAGGAAATCTTGAAGCCAAAAACCTCCAAATAAATGTTTTACCAATATCTGACATCTTAAATTGCTAGAACTAAGTGACAAAAGCAACAACCTTGTGCTGGAAATTCAGACTGGGTGGAGCGAAGGAAAACTCTTTACATGAATTTTAAAGCATAGAAAGTTAGAATACCGGAATTATTGCAGAGAAACCCTCTGCCTCCTGTTGAGTGCAGGGGAAATGCTCTCTCCACTATGCTGCCCGCTCCAAAGATTGCTTGAAGAAAGAAGGATTGTAGGTTCCTGGCTGGAAAAGTCTTGGCTTTACTACACACAGTGGCTCTGTTCAGAGCTGACAGATTCAGAGCCTTGGTTCGGAAACTGGAAAAGATAACAAAAGAATAAGAAGCATGCTAAAATCTCACAGAATAAAAGGACGTAAACAATTAAAACATTATAAAAATCTTATCCTCAAATGCATTTCTTAATTTTTGCTGAGTATTGAGACCTATTTATTTCACCAGCAGGTACAAGCATCGTGGTTCACGGCACAAATGAACTGGCAGTGATGGAGGGAACTATGCAAGAGACTGAACCCACAGTGCTGGGACTAGCGACAGCTTCAGAGGAGAACCCTGGCCTGGGAACAAGCACAAAGACAGCCCTGGAAGACAAAGTTTTATCCAGGCCATCTCTCTTTAGGCAAAGTGCTTCAGACGAAGTGGGCCACCGAACCCCCAACACCACAGTGATGCCCATGGAGCCCTTGACCCACCCCGCAAAGACCACCGAGACACAAATAGCTGATGTGTCACTGTCTTCCATCTATGAGGGTGAAGGCATGAGTTCTCCACAGATTTCTCCCCAGACAGCCTCAGGCAGGTCCTCAAGTGCCACAGACTCGGGTCTCCATCACACAGCTGACCCTGTTGTGCCTCCGGTTGACAGGAGCAGCATGTGGGGCCCTTCCACAGCCAGCATTTTGGCTCTGGCAGATGTCATGGTGCCCAGCGTGGGGAGCACTGCGGGTTCTGGATGGAGTCCTTCAGTCCTTGGCCCCATAAAGCCGCCCAGGCTCACTCGCTCCACGAGAACGCAGACCTCCGTGTCCACCACGGGGATGGCTGGTGTGGCATGGCTGGACACCATCACTACAGGTACGAGGTTGTACAGATTTATTGAGTAAGAGTGATCATCTGTTTCTTTTCTCTCATTTAGTAGTTTGAAACAGTTCATTTTGGGCCAGATCATCTTCTTTCAGAGATGCTTTCTCTCTCCCAGTGTCATCTTAAATGTGTTAATATTCCTCAAGCTAGGAAGATTTTGGGATGATTTTCTGGAAACTTTTCCTCTGTGACATCAATCCTTAGAAACTCTTTGTGTTGTGGAATTATTTTTGTTCACTATTGCAGGTTCAGTATTCCCTCCATGCAGATGTCAAGGAATGCCCCAGTCACTCAGGCTTCAGGGCAGAGGTAGCAACTTGACTGCAGATTTCTGCTCCTCAACAGCTGAGAGAGTTTGTCTCAGCATTCATTTACAGGAAACATTGTCCAAATTTTCTGTTTTATTTGCCCTTTTAACTTGATAGTCCACCTGTGTTGCACCGTGTTCTCTTACAGCTCCTAGGCAGTTAAACTGTGTCAGTTTCTGGATATAGGATAAGCTTGGCAAAGGAGCCGTTGAGAGGATCTCTGCTCAGACAGTAACAAAAAACCCCTTAAACAATGCCTTAATCCAGAAGTAAATGGAAATAAATTAGTACAGAAATAGAAATCCCTTCCTTCCACAGCCGTTAACCTGATTTGTATTCAAAATGCAGTTCTTTGTCAATACCACCAGAAGGAAGTATTCAGTTACAAAACAGACTGGTAAAACCTGATTAATCAATCATAGTTTCATGTGTATTCATCAATACAGGACAGTCAAAGATTAAAATTTATTATGAATTGCTTTTCAAGCTATTTAGAAAAGTACTCAGGATTACCCACTAAGGTTTCCTTTGCTGCACCAGCAGAAGTGTAAGAATTAGCCCTCTTTCAGAACTGAAGTTCTGTTAGGAAAGTTCATTCCTGGCTAAAATAGCAGGCTGAAAAAGCAAATTACCAACAGCCTTTCTGAAGGTGCTGTATTCTTTCCAAACTAGTCAGGCCTTTCCCTTCACTTTCATTTACATGTGCAAAAAAAGGTGTGTACACAACTAGGTGTTGCTACCAGGGAGGTACAAACACCTGAGTTCTGCTTAAAAGGAATTTATGCTGGTTTATGCAAATGATACTAGAGATATCATGAAAATTACATGGATTTCATGTCATCCCATGTAGCAACCATGTAGCCTTTATATCACAAAGTGTTTGTGATAGGACCTTTTTCCATGAGTACATTTTGCAAGTGAATTCTATTACATTTCAATAGTATCAGGGCTGCCTCTTGGTTTATGTGGCTGTGTAGCTCTCCCATCTAGGATTTTGATACTCAGTGGACTAAAACAATAAGCAGACTCCACTGGCTATTTGTACTTCAAATTCAACATGAAAGCAAGGGGTTTGTGTCTTTTTGCATACACCTCAGAATTACTCTTAAAACTTCTTTGTTGCAATTCTATTTACCTCCATGGTTTTTACTACTACATCTCTCTCTCCAAGTGACTCTACAGCATGCTGGGATGATTCCCCTCCCCTCTGATTTTTTTTACTCTTTTTATGCATAAAGATAAAGCAAAAGAAAGACAGTACTAATGACAGTGACTAACCAAGAAGAAATTGATTGTGAATCACAAATTCTTTCTCCCTTACTAACACTTGATGAAAGGTCAAGGACTGTTCAACTTACCTAACAGCTTGCACAACCAGGCAGGAACACGCACACGTCAGTCCCTCAGACTATGACATATGTGCTTGCTGTAATTTCAAAAACTTTGCAAGGAACTTTTAATCTCTATGTGTTATCCAACCAGTGCAAACCGAACAATTAAGAGTGTCTTTGTATCATATAAACAAATGAAAATTGCATTTTACAGAGAATTAATATTGATGTGAATCCAGGCCTTACAAGAACTATTCAGTTATTCAAGCAGGAAATCTGAATTTACTTTAGTTTTGTTATAAATATATTAGCCAGTGTTTACTAGTTCTTCACCTGTGAAAAGGACATTTTGCATGTAAATCATCTCAAGTATTTATAAAAAAATTTGGATATCCAAAGCACACCTGTACCCTACACGTTCTATAACACAACAGATATAATGTGATTTTTCAATCCAATCAAACTAAATACTTCACTAATACTCATAAACCACCTGATTGAATTATAATTGTATGCTAGAGACTTTCTTGGTCATACAGACGAACATCTACCCTCTAAATCTAGAACTGAGTTGGCAATGAAGCCTGTCCATCAGGAAGCAGGTATTAAAAAGGTGTTGGCCCTTTCCCTAAACAAAACACATGGATTAATGAGAGCTGTTAACTAGAATCTAACAGAAAACACAGGTAAGACTTAATTTTATTTTTTTTCCTGGGTTTATCTTGAACAAGAAATTTCAGGTTTGGAAGAAGTGTGAGAGGAAAGGGAATCAGGATTCTGGAAAGAGAACAAGAACAGGAGTTCAGGCATGAGGGAACCGAAAGTCAAGCAGAGTCTGTATACCTGTAGATTTTCATACTCTGTGTAGACTGAAAATAATGATTTCAAGATGCATAAAATGTCAATTTCATTCAATATTGGTGACGGTCTAAAGTAGTTGAAAAGCCTTTTAATGATCTTCTGAGTTCATGGATGTGGCAGTCCTTCTTCCTTAAATGACACTGCTATCTACTTCTTCAGATACCTACTGACAACAGCATATGAATTCACTGCATTTTGGCACTTTATCCACCTGTCTACTTTCATGTATTCCCTCAAAGTTGTTCTCCTGGATCCTTCTGCCCATTCTCTCATTCAGCCACAATGGAATAAAGTCCAGGGGACCAGTGAGATGAAGCAAAATTGTATGTCTGTAGTTACAGCAGTAGGTATAACCTTGTCCCCTTCAGCTAGGAAGGATGTGATCAATGGTGTGACAATCAAATTGGGCCTTTCTTAGTGCACAGCAATTCACAAAATAGCATCAGGAAATAGTTTCTCATTATCTGTAAAAAAATAGTAATACTGAAATATAAAACTCAACAAAACCACTGTCTTCCTTTCTGTTATGTGTCCACCCTGACCTTAAATATCTAAGAGATGAATGTGTGCTTGTGGCTTTCTTAAGGGTGTAGACTCGTCCCCATTCCTGATCATTTCATGCTGAGATTAATGCACACTGACCTTTTCAAGCAGCAGGTTTCTTATTTACCTTACCTAGAGGGAAAGTACCATATTCTAATTTTAAAATCCTTGGGCTGTAAGGTACAAGCAGGTGTGTCCCTCACCAAACCCTCAACAAAGTGTTGGCATTATGCAAGGTGCTTTAGTTTAAGAACATTTCACGTTGACCATCAGACTCATCTTCTTCACCTGGTTGTGAGAGTTATTTCTGTGTTACCAAGAGTGCTGCAGATACTGAAGGAAATTTTGACTCAGCTGATAAAACTATAATCTTGTAAGAAAAAAAGATGGATTGGACAACAAATTTATCTCGATATAAGCAGAAGCTTATATATATTATCATAGCATTATGCTGCTTTTCAGGTAAGTTTAATTTATTTGCTACTTTAACAGAAAAACTCGTGTCAGTATATTCTCTAAAGGTTTACATATTTTTCCAATGAAATTACTCCCACTACAAACCATAACCAAAGAGAGCGTATTTTATTTGTATCTGTGTAAGTGCTTCAAACAATACTGTTGTTTGAATCTAATTAGATTTTACCTGGTGGTACAAGTGAAAAACCCTCTGCCATATACTTGTGAGTGGAACAGCTACATTGCTCATTGCCTTGTCATTTTTTAGCACTCACATTTACTCAAGTTTTCATCAGTTAGAAGGAAAAAAAATCAGAGAGGAAAACATATGGTGAATATAAATGAGGTTATTTTCACTTAGCAAAAGACAGAATATAAACTGTTATATTTGTTTTCAGCAATGAAAGTTAATTTCTTTTGTTCTATTAAGAGAATGAGTGAGATATTAATATATACCTTGTAAACTGCTCATGTACAATTCTCAGTTAAGTTTTTAATTAATACAAACAGGAAAAAGAGTCCAAATAATAACTGTTTTGAGAAAATAATCAAGCTCAAAATATTCTTTTACCCATGAAAAAAAGGTAACTGAAAATAAAGAATGACATTTTCAATGGCAACAAAATGACATAGGTCTGATGCTCTGGAATTCTCAAGTCACTGAAATGATATTTCTTACAAAATGAAAATTAGCCTTGTGGATACCTCTAATTGAAAATCTAGAAGGCATTTAATCATTGTAAAATTCAAGATTTTTTTTTTTAATTTCAAATTTGAATTACTTGGTTTCTATACAGAAAAGCAGTTTTGTGGTAGTAGGTACTTAAAGGAGTATAAATCTCCTTTTCTAACATAAATATTAGTTTTAAAGTAAGGGCAATTAAAGTTGTTTTAATTTTGAATTAGAGAGGAAACGCAGGAGCTAAATATTGCTTTAAATTATACAGGCTCCAAAACACTTGCATAATATAAAAATTGTATTAATTTAGATTAATTTGCTCTTTCCCAGTAGCCTTATTGCTGTTTTCATTTTAGCTGGTGTACAGAAATTTGCACAAGGATTTTAGATGGACAGCATTTTGCCAGTTGATGTGAAAATGTTTGCCTTTTGCCACTGCATCATGTCCTTGGTTCTCCAGTTTGCAACTCAGTCTCAATAGTTTAGTGTGTGCAAAATTACTAATTACATATGAATATATCCAGTTACTGTTAGACAAACATGTGCTTCCAGTTTGCTGGCTAGTGGACTTGATTGCAACATAGAGGTTAGCCTCTGTGAATCACTGGACCTCTCTGCCAGAACCTGGATGCGTAGCCTGAAAGCAAATGATACATCTCATTGTAAAGACAGAAAACATTGTTCTATGTCACAGGAACACTGTGAAGATACCAATACCAAGGTACAGACCTAGCAGCTACACCAAATGACGATACAAGACAATATTAATTCATTGTATTTGGTCCCTTCCTTTGGTATTCTGAAAAAAACCCAATAGCAAACCTATTAAACATTCCAGGAACGGCTTAACAACCACCCCCC
>NW_009937941.1:63011-65646 GCF_000696875.1 Nestor notabilis
CCCAGTAGTATAGAGAAAAAGGCAGAATGTAACCAATTTTTAATATTGACTTTTATATATAAACACCACATGGCACAGGGATTCCAGTATCACACATCTAAAAAAACCCAAATGAAACATATTCCTGATATTTATACAGATATGCATCCTTTCTTCTAATAAGGAATGGACTCTGTTGATTCTTGCCTCTGAACTTTGGAAGCTTTATTTTGTTGTAAGCATTACCATTACCATGGCTGTTATTTCTAATATTCTGCAGCCTTCCAAGTCCTCTCATACACAGTACTGCTAGAGCCTCACTTGAACAAGTCTGGAATCTAAAAAGACCATAAAGATAAAGGAACAGAGAAAGGGCAAGGCACTATTTTTGTGTATAAAGCATAGAGCTGTAGTTTGCTTAGCACTGGATCATAGATTACAAGTCATGCTAAGGACAAGTGTTTATTAGTTTGCTTTGGTCATCCAGTCCAAGGTCCTTGAACAGGCAGGGTCACCTAAAGCACATTGCTCAGGATTCTGTCCAAACAGCTCTTGAATATCTCCAGGGAGATGCTCCAGACTCTTAATCATTCTAGTAAACCTCTCTGGGCAACCTATTCCAGTGATCAGTCACCCTCACAGTAAAGAAGTTCTTGCTCATGTTCGGGTCGAACTTCCTTTTTTTGCCTTTGCCTCTTGTCCTGTTGCCTGGCACCACTGATAAGAGTCTGGCCCCATCCTCTTGACATCCTCCCTTCAGATACTTACAGATATAGATTAGATCCACCCTGAGCCTTCTCTTCTCTAGTCTGAAGAGGCCCAGCTCCCTTGGGCTTTTCCTTATAGGAGAAGTGCTCCAGACCCTTAATTGTCCTAGTAGCCCTTCAATGGACTTGCTCCAGGAGCTCCATTTCTCTCTTGCAATGGGGAGCCCAGAACTGGACACAGTACTCCAGAACAGGCCTTACAAGTACTGAGTAGAGAGGGAGGATTACCTTCCTTGACCTGCTGCAATGTTCTTCCTAATGCAGCCCAAGATACCATTTGCCTGTGACAACAAGGAAATTGTTTGCTAGGATGCTGGAATATGATAATGATTCCTTAAATTTTTAATAGCTTGGTCTGAGTAGCTCTTCCTTTCCCCATCCTTTCTCTCTGTAACAGCACTAACTGAGGCAGAACATCAAGCTATTAGTTTCCTGGTGGGTGTCAAGTACAGGTGTTACCTAGCAAGGCTGGTATGCATCACAAGAAGAGATGCATAATAACCTTACAGGGCTGATCCTGACTGTGGAGGCATGGGGTGTGATTCCTTTAAAGGGCTATGAGCAGAATGACCCCACCTTAGAAAAATGCGATCTGGGTAATTTTGAACATTTGCAAATAGCTCAAGGGAAGAAAGTAATTCTTCTAGGCTGACAAAGACACACGCATTGTGTTGTCAGTCAATAACGTAGATGTCGATGACTAGCAAAATGTTCAGTGGCTGCCAGTTCAGGAAACCTGAAAAAAGTATATAATAATATTATAAAACACATACCTAAAAAGCAGCTTGAAAAACCTTGGATTTCTAAAGAGTTTGCTTCTTCACCCCTTCATTCACCTATTTGGGAATCTACTATTCTGAGATCTGTCCCTTTAGTGAAATATAGTCAAAACCTTAAAATAGCCTTAAGTTCTCAAGGAGCTATACTAGTAATAACTGACTGGTAAGTCTTTCAACCTATTTTCCACATGTTATTGAAAACTGGGGAGGGCAAAAAAGAATTGAGGACAAGTAGGAATATGATTTCTCACTGGAAAGGAAGGAATTTACATTTAGGGAATTTTCACCTAGCTATATTTACTGCAATAAGAAAAACAACTGTTGAACTCACTAACAAAAATAAATAAGGCCGTATAAAATGAAAAATTAAGAAAGACCAAAAGGATCTAATTGTGACAAACCAATTAAGTCTCTTTTCTTTTGACAATAGCTATCAGACAAAAGGAAACAGGTACACTGCCTTAGACCAGTACCATAAAGACAGGAATGCTTATGGCTACAATCAAATGAGATCATAAGAGGCCACGTAAAAAATTATTGTAACATCTATCACAAGAGTAAAAAACCAAAACCAACACTAGTAAAACGACTAAAGCAGTCACTCCCAGTCAAAGCAGAAAATCCATGACTGTGGCTGCTGTTGTAAAAATAAAAGCTATGAACACAACAGCATCTCCCAACACGGTTCTTGGAGGAACATTCTCCTCTGCTCCAGGCACAAGCCAAACTCCAGCCATCACTTCAACTGTAACTCTGAGCACGGCTGAGGAGAATATTAATATATTCACAATTTGCCAAGAGCTACATTAACCCCCTCTCCATCTAAAATCACCACAGGAAAGTCAACACTGGAGGACACCACTGTGGGCACCACAACTACCATGGTGGAAAGTGACAGCACGGTCTCCCAGGCAACATCTCCTCCCAACACTACAGCTTTCCCCTCTTCGACTCAAGCGCAAAGCTCTGCTGTTGAGACAACCTCCTCCCTCCTCTCCAGCAGCACGGGAACAACGAGCCCAGCAGATAGAACGACTACTCTAGTAACAACAAGCCCACATGGAACATCCACTGCTGCTGCTGTCACCTCCCCAACTACAGAAATAACAG
>NW_009937942.1:0-407 GCF_000696875.1 Nestor notabilis
GAGGTGAGAGCAGAGCCGCCCCACCGCGGCCGCGCAGCCCCCGGGATGGGGCAGGAAGGGGGGAGGCAGGAAAGGCTGTGGGGATTGGAGCAAGGATGGGCAGCTATCCACCGGAGCAGGGACCGAGGGAGGGATCTCCTCCAGACATCCGGCACAGTGTCAGGGCAGCCCACACAGGGACCAAATAAATAAAAACAATTAAATCTTCTAAATCAATAAAAATACGTCTCTTGATTTCCCAAGAGCCTAACAAATGCGAGACAATAAAACGGAGGCAGGGATTGCGGCGAAGAGGTCCCGGGCTCTCCGGGGAGCAGCAATTTGCTCTATTTAATGTTTTAGTTAAACGCACCGCACTCCCAGTCCACCCATACCCGTTTAATTAACGAGATTGCAGCGGGCATCCC
>NW_009937942.1:438-1612 GCF_000696875.1 Nestor notabilis
AGCGTCAATCAGTGCCAAGGACTGGAAAACTGCCTTTGAACAGGAAAAAGAATAAAGTAGAAGCGGCATATTTTTTGCGATCGGAAATAATGATTCAAATCAAGGACTCTGTGTGTATATATAATAGATAATATGTCTGCAGAAGACCAGGGTGTATAAATATATACGGATATATGTATAAAAATATATATATATACACACACATATAACTAAGACCGCGGGATGGGCAAGAGGGAGGCCACGGTGGGGCCGAGCCCCTTCGCGGGGCCCGGACACTGCCACGGATGCGTCGCGGCAGCGCTACTGCCCATTTCCCGAAGTATTTCAGCACTTCGGCTTATTTGGTTTAGGAAAAACCCTCCAAACCCCGGGCAGGGGCGGCTCTGGCCCCCGGCCGCGCTCGGAGCCGCTCGCTAAAGCAGCCGGACAGAGGAGGACAGTGTCCGCTCCCGGACAGCCGCGCCGGGGAGGTTTTCACACTGCGGTGCGATTTTCCGAGGCTCCATTCTCGTTTCTGTCCTGTTATTTATTCCCGCCCTGACCTTGTTTGAGAGGCAGGGCTCTGACAGCTATCCTAATTATTTTTTTTTTCTTTTCTTCCTGAATGTTCCAGTCTAAACAACTCCAATTCGAGGGAAAACAATGGACTTTTTTGTCTGTGAATGTGTGCGCAGAGTATGAGAAAGGGAGGGGAAAAAAACCCACACACCTAAAAAAGAAAAAAAAAAAAAAAAAGAAAGAAAAATCGCTATTCTTTTCCTGGCATGATTTTTCGTAAAACTACACCTCCGGTATTGTTAAATCGGCCATTCCCACAGAGAGCTCACACCTCCGAAAACGATCTTTGCCTAAAACAGATGCACACAAGGTCCCCTCCACCGCCGCGAGGCCTAGTACTCAGCAGCGCGCCTTGGCCGGGGATTCCCTGCTCCAACGCTGCGTTCCCAGCCCAAAACTAAACCCTTCCGACTGGATTTGTTTCATCTCCCTTCATGATCCCCACGGAATACGGAACCCCAAATTTTTGGCTAACCCCAGATGCTCCCCACGCTCTCGTCAGAGCCTGCCGTAATGATAAAAAGATAAAAGAAAAACAAAATTGAGAACGGCGACTGAGTGACGGCACCTGACACCCCGCTTTTGGCGGAATACATCGAGACCAGATTTCGGGGGG
>NW_009937942.1:1718-1976 GCF_000696875.1 Nestor notabilis
CCCCCCCCTTCCTGTTGAGCCTGCCTGGAAAAGTCAGGCTGTTCGGGGCGACCCCCACACCCTCGGTCCCCTCTGTGGATCGCTATTTCCTCCCTCTAATAATAAATAAATAAATATACACACATACACACACACCCCCCCCCAAATGTCGCCTCCCGTTTAAATCTGCAATTTATTTACGCCGGGGCAGGGATTTTTCCCTTCACTCTCTAGGAAAGAGGCAGTTCCCCGAAGGACCCAGCACCGGGACGGGCCAGG
>NW_009937943.1:0-13692 GCF_000696875.1 Nestor notabilis
TGATAGCAGGAGCCGGCTCCGGCAGGGCGGGTCTCTGTCTGCCTGCATCGTTATCCCTTATCCCAGTCACAGCGGACCCCAAAACATCTTTTACAGCGTTTTCAAAACAAACTGGCTACAACAGCTCTAATGGACAGTCTTACTCTGAGATTTACAGGCATTAGTCATTCATTCATTCAGACACCTCTCGGCTACAGCCACACGCACGGTGGTGGAGCACTGAAATGTTAAAGATAAGAGCATATATTCTCCAGCCACAGGCTGCGATGTTTTCTTATATTACTGTAGCCAGCGGCTTTGCCCTGTTCTGGTAGCCTGTAGCGATGGCAGAGTGGAGCTGGGAGAATGCGAGCTCCAGCGTTAAGTGCTTCCTGAGTCACTCCCGCCTTTACACAACCCACATCATTGCCTGATGGTGAGCAGAGCGGGGACAAAGTGGAGCAGGGCACCTGCTGCCTCAACTCGGATAGCAATCTGAAACCATTTGACCAGAGGCTTTGCCCTGTTCTGGTAGCCTGTAGCGATGGCAGAGTGGAGCTGGGAGAATGCGAGCTCCAGCGTTAAGTGCTTCCTGAGTCACTCCCGCCTTTACACAACCCACATCATTGCCTGATGGTGAGCAGAGCGGGGACAAAGTGGAGCAGGGCACCTGCTGCCTCAACTCGGATAGCAATCTGAAACCATTTGAAAATGAAACATGGATCATAACTTCCTTTGGTCTTAATCACTTTGAGGTGGAGGTACTTAAGTACCTGTCAGTAAGTTACCACATACATACAAACTAAAATTAGATGAAAATCAAACACACATAATAAGAGGATGAGCTAACTTTATTGCAACCAGCTCTGAGAGCGTCTCCAGGCTAGAGACAAACAGAACTGAAGAATAAAACACAGCAGGAAATGGCTGTTTCTTGAGTACCTCAGTAACATGAAGGCAACATGGGTCTGAATCCCAGCAGCACAAACTCTCAGCTGGGAGAGATGAGAGCAAGAGAACACGTCTGTGCCCATCCCCGTGCTGAGATTGGGATGAACCCATTGCAGAGCACAGGCTCAGTGCTGGGGAACCTGCTCACCCAGGGCCTCTGAAAGCACAACTGCCCCTTTTAAAACTTAGTTTGAGAGATACAGGTCCCAAATCACAGACTCAGGAAGGGGAAGCCAACTGACAAAAAAGATCAGTAAGAATAATCACCTGAAATTATGAGAGTTGCTATTACAGATACAGACCTGCTGAGAAGAGAAGCTATTACTTACCTCTTTCCTCTTGCCCTAACTTTCCCTATAGTTTGTATTGAACTTCTGTTCCAGCATTAGGCTAACCTCACCTTCCGTCTTACTGTCCCACATGAGTATTATTAGGTCTCTGCTAGAGACATAACCTACAGCTCCTGATGCCCATGTGCAGAGTTGGTGCCCTCTCATTCCAACTTTTAAAAGGACACCAAAAGTCCTAGCAGTAAGAAGACAGGTTACGAGTTTGTGCCAGTGCCATGGGGTGCTCTTGTTAACATTCGTAAGTAGATCTTCTGTTTTCCTTGATAACTGTTGGTATCTAAATTTTTCCTATGGTGTTATGCTTTAAAACAGCAAGAATGAGTGGATGTGTAACTAAATACAAATATGATATAATTACATAATAACAACAATAATTTTGTAATAATTTGAAATGTAAGAAAAGTGCCTAAAACAAACATGCTGTGCCAGAAATGAATGGTAAATTAGGCTTTTAAAATGTCTTCCTGTCTACGAACCTAAAATGCTGATCAATTTCAGAGGTAAAGCTATCATATATATATTATATATATGAGATAAAAACATATATAAAGTATATATTTTATTTCCACAGCATCCCTTTGTTCTTGCAGTTGTTGGTTGGTCACCATGAGCAGGGAGGGGTAGGGACAAATGCTTTTGAAGCTTGGAATATATTCTGGTTTTGATTTAAAACAGAGGTTTGATGCCTCCTTGATGTGACCCCTCCTACCACAAACAGACAGACAAACATAAAAGAAGATGTATAAACATCCATTTTTTGTGACATTGACAGCTCCCGCCAAGTGTTCTTACCAATACTTCAAGGACATATTCATGTCCCCAAGGAGGCTGCATGTAGCTTTCTTATCCAGGTTACCATACAGTGAGTTAAGCGTTTTTTACTTTGTGAAATACTCTAAGAAGGTTTTCTGTGTGAAACATGCCTCTGGAGTCCTAGTTCTCTCCTAGATGTATACATGGTGCTTTATCCGGACCTTGGGTGCAGAACAGAAACACAAGCGTGATGGCTGGCTGGCTTCTGTCACATCAGGAACTGGGTGTTTCTGATGGCTGTTTCCTAGGCCTGGACAAAAGCTCTGGGGAGCCTCTTCTCAGTTTCCTCCAGAGAAGGACCTAAAAAGAGAATTTAAAATTCAGTGCACATAATGTGCTGCTGGCTATTGGCAGGCACCCTGGGAACTTCTGACAAATTAAGCCTGCACTGCTGGTTTAGGCAGCAATGACCACAACTGCAGGTGCACCAGTACATTGTGTCACATGGTTCCTGGGCAGCAGGATGGAGAACAGGATGGAAATCTTATTAAACATCCCTGAACAAGCTAGGATTGGTGCTGGACTGGATACCAAGAGCTGCAGAATTGCTCACAATTCAGTATTAGCTGTGAATAGCCAAGGTTAATAAGGAACATGGCTTTAGTTCAGTACAGAACTTGAAGCAGTTTGCTCAGAGGATGACAATGGGAGATGTATTGTAAGGGGTTTGTTGCCCAAACATGCACCACTTCAAGAGGTGGTGGAGTGACACCATCCTGTGGGTTATATTTCTACCCGGTAGATCTCTCCAAAGCCGCCTGCTTCACTAAGACTGTGCACATGCAACAGACCATTAAGTGCTTTCTGTACAGACATGATGTACATCATAGCCAAGACTTTCAAACCTGAAAAGACACACTTCTGTATTCCTGAACTAAAGACACAGCTGTTTGGACTTAGCATGCTATTGCGACCAATAAAGGGAAATAACCACCCATCTTAAGGGCTTATAGTTCTTTCTGGGTGAAGGGTGGAAGTCCTGATTTGCTAGTAGCTGTTGAGAACATCATTTCTAAAATAGCAACACCCTCTCAACACTGTGCCTGTTCCTTTTTCATCCTTTTTTGTGTAGCCAAAAGGAGTTGCAAGGGAGAGAATGGGGCCTGCATTTCCCTTTTAATTCTCTCAGACATCTTGTGACTAGAACTCCTGGTGAGGTAATCTGAGTGGGAGAGTTGGGGTACTTGTCCTTTCCTCCTCCTCTGCTTTCTCATCAGCTGCATCAGCTGTCAGAATAAGGGGAAGTATATCCAAGGACCAGATTCTTGTCAAGAGCCAGCCTGGAGAGGCCAGTGAGGCAGCTGTACCCATTTTTCATGCCACTGAAAAATAGTGCACACAACAGAAGACAGCATGGTGGCCCATGCATTGGAAGGGTCATCCATGCTTTCCAGATGTGGCCCTAAGTTTCCCCCTTCCCCTCCAAAAAGGAAGGAGAAGGAAACAGTTGACATTCTTTGGGTTCACTACTTACATTTTACCTTATTGGGTTGGCTCAAAAATAGGCTGGGGAAGAGTGGCTCTGGAACCAAGTTTTAGGTCTGTGAGAGCAGGAGGAAAAGCTGAAGGAAATACTGACCTTCCCAACAGAAATTCTCTCCTCCTGGTCTAATTTAGAGACATTCCTAACTTTAAAATTCTAACCAGGAACACTACAAGAAGCCACTTGGACCATAAAAAAGCTCCCTAGGCACATCCCACTTATTTGCAAAAAACAACCATTTTTAAACAGTAAAACATAAATAAATAAACATAAACAAATAAAAATTGAACAAGCTGCTGCTCTTTAAATCTTCAGAGGACTGAAAAACATGACATTTTCCTCAAAATTCCAGTGAAGCCTGTCCCGAGAAATAGAAGTACTCATATATATAGGGGATGATACTGTCCGTCAGTGAGATCTGTCCTGCAGGTTGGGCAAAAGTTGGCATTTATAAGGCAATAATAGAGACACCGGCTGCAGAAGACATGGCCGCATGTGGTTGCCACAATCTGTCGTCTGCTTGCACAACCTGGAAGAAAAAAAAAACACAAGAGGAATTTGGTGTGAAGAATTATGCTTTGCTGGTCTATTGGCACCAGGCAAAGAGGACATGGGTGCTTGGAATCAGTACATTACTGATTAAAGGAACCCAAAGACCTTTCAGTGCCACCTTGGGAAGTATTTGTGGAACTACGTTCACCACCAAGAAACAACTTTGTTTTACAAGCCAGTTTGACCTTTACAGCAAGGTCTGTACCTCAAGGCAGCTGTCTGCAGCACCCCACATCACCCAGAAGAGATGCTCAGCTCACCCCACACCCCGTTCTCCCTCTGACAAAAAAGAAGCCATGACAAGATGCAGATCCTTACCTCCAAGTAGAAATCCATGCAAAGCAGACACCTAATGGCACCAGATGGCTTTGTGGTAGATAGAACAAAAGCAGAAAGAACACTCATCCATAATTGTCACCGTGCATTGAGGGTCACCGGTACCTCTGTAATGTTGGGGATGGACTCTTCGTTAGGGACTGTAGTGACAGGACAAGGGGGAATGGGTTTAAACTTGAACTGGGGAAGTTTAGATTAGATATAAGGAAGAAGTTCTTTACAGTGAGGGTGGTGAGGCACTGGAATGGGTTGCCCAAGGAAGTTGTGAAACCTGGCTGTGTTCAAGGCCAGGTTGGACAGAGCCTTGGGCGACATAGTTTAGTGTGTGGTGTCCTTGCTCATGGCAGGGGGGTTGGAACTAGATGATCTTAAGGTCCTTTCCAACCCAAACCATTCTATGATTCTATGAATGTCCTGTCATCACCCAGCTGCGCAGATCGGCCATGATGCATTTTATTCGAAGGTCCCCGCGTACCTGTCACTCTCTCTGTTTGTCGTATGTAATAAGCAGTTAGGGTGACCCCTCCCTAAAGGAAATGGGGTCTTGTTTCTTATTAGGGGGACAATACAGTCAGTCCCCCTGCTCTACTGTTACAAGTAACAGCAGTCTGTAGCACACTGCAGCATACGTATGGCAGCATTAATCTTCAACAAGTCAGAAATAAGGGGTTTGTGACAAAAGCATCTAGCTGTCCTCTGGAAACCATTCATTCCAAGAACACTTTCCTTATCAAATCTGTCATGATAAGAAGCAGATTTTCAGATATTTTGGGTGTGTCTTTCAGGTATTACGAGGATTTCAACATATGTCAAGCCATACTGTAAAATATATTAGATCATGAGTTCATGAACAACAGAAGAAAAGCTTGTTTGGGGTTTTGTTGGGTTTTTTTAAATAAGTTCTATTCAAGAAATGCAAATAGATTTTATGACTGAAATTCACATGGTAATCAAACATAACCCAAAAGCTTGGAAACAATCAGAATTTAGAAAGAAAGTTTAGCTGTTACATACACATCATTATATCTTGGCTCATCTGGATCATCTCTAGTTGGAATAGCGTATCTGGCTGTTGCTTGTTGCTAGCCTCTTGGTCCAGAATTTCTCCTTTCTTGTTGGTTCTCTGTAATTTAATGATTGCAAGTTAGATATAGTATAAAATCTATACAATCTACAATACAATAAAATCTATAAAATCTACAATAGCCTTGGAAATATCCTGAAGTGCATGATTATGGATAGTCTTCAACGTTTTCTACACTGCAGGAACTCCACTGTGATAAAGGCTAAAACTCACTTCTGTAATTTAATGATTGCAAGTTAGATATAGTATAAAATCTATACAATCTACAATACAATAAAATCTATAAAATCTACAATAGCCTTGGAAATATCCTGACAAGAAACATTAACTTTCTGTCCAAACGGACCTGGCACTGCAGGAACTCCACTGTGATAAAGGCTAAAACTCACTTTCAATATTTTCTTATTCTAAGCAGGTGAATTCCAGTGCTAAAAGTGATGATTACAAGTATGAGTGACTTTGGTCTTACAGACTTTCTGTATTTGGAAAACAACAAAACATATTTTGAGCAGCTTTGATGCATTTTATTTCAGATACATTCTGCAAGCTGTGATAGTGACTGTAAAGTACAGAATAGATCCATTCGCTGAGGCACTGTCCAGATACTTTAGCACTGTTCTCTGCCTTTTGGAAAAGCAGTTTCAATCCATGCTGTTCACGTTCATCGGAAAAAACAAAACCAAAACAACAAAAAAATTAAGTTGAGGAAAAATCACTACCAATTGTAAAACATCAACTCGCCTTCAACAGGCATCTTGCAGCAATACATATGAAAAAAGAGAAGAAAATACAGTTAGACTTTGGTGTGCACACCAGAATTACATACTTTAAAGATCAAAGCATTAGCTAAGTGCCAACAACAGTAGCAGCTGAGAATGGCAGGATATCATTCTCTCATTTTGATGAAGAATTTTCAAAGTAGTAGTAGATTAGATGCTACTCTGAAAACTAGCTGCTGCTTCTGGTTTTGCTCAAGATGCCACAGAGGGGTAGAAATGGAGGCAGCTAATGAAGTACCAGAACACCATCTTCCTTTCTCCCCTAATTGGATTTAGGCTGGAAGAGATTCCTTCTTTCTCCCTCAGAAGGCCAATTCAGGTGTGATATCAAGAAACGCTCCTACTAGACTAACAGCTGCTGAAGAAAGCAACATGAAAACCAAGCCTGCTATGGTCAAGTACAAAAAAGGAATTGCAAGGAAGCGGCAACTATCAATTCCTTTTACTCCTTCAGGTAGCACCCTGTTCAAAAGGGCAGATCGCTCACTGCCTGGGAACAATGTTCTTCCAAACCTACAGGAGGAGAAGAGAGAACATTACCTATCTCTAATGCTTGTCCTCTTCAATACAGCCCTCTCCAAGGTTCCCATTCCTGACTCACCACTTTCTGTCCAAAGCTAGAGGGGATGTCCCAGATGAAATAATGCCCAATTCCAGATTTCTGGAGTTGACACCTTCCAGTAATTCTTTTCCAAAGAAGAGTTGCAGGCGCTTCAGGCAAGACCTGGCCAGGACACCAATGGACACAGAAACACATCACCTAGAAGCATAAATGTGGAAAGAGCAGCTGGGGACAAGCCTTGCAGAGGGGGATCTGGGGGTGCTAGTTGGCAGCAGGCTCAACAGGAGTCAGCAGCGTGCCCTGGCAGCCAAGGGCGCAACCCACACCCTGGGCTGCAGCCAGCACAGCGTGACCAGCCGGTCAAGAGAGGGGATTATCCTGCTGCCTTCAGCACTGGCGAGGCCTCCCATTGAGCTCTGGGCCCCGCAGCTTGGGAAGGATGAGCCAGACCCAACACCTACCACCCTTCCCCTGTAAGAACCTTACTAGTTTCTCACGGTTTTAAGGTTCCCTGCTCCCTGTGACAGAAAATGTTGGAAGCAAATCATCTGTACTTCCATCCCTCATTACTCCAGAGCCTTTCCGGCAAATGTGAGTCAATTGCCTGATGTTCTCACCTGGGATGTACACCACCAAGGCTCAGAGTCTGCTCCCTACCAGAGAAAGCCAGGAACTGACACTCAGCCTCCTGCATCCACAGCATCACAGGACTTTATGCCCTGGCAACCATAACATTCCATGTCCAGGGGCGCATGTTCTCTTGAGTTCTCTTTGCACACACCTGTTGAAAAACTGAAGAACAGGTAGCCTCTTGCCTTTACAAAGTAAAGCTTCTTCCCAGAAGAGCCCCAGCTAGGGCACAGAGGGCAGGGAACAACAACAGTGCAACCAGAAGATGCAGAAAGGCTTCAGTCAGCTCTGACCTGGGATCACTAGAAAACAGACACACTCAAGGAGCTCAATTAGCATTGCCATCAGTCAGAAGAGTAAATTTACTCACACAGCAGCTGCTCAGGTCCACCACAAACCACTCTTTCTAGGACCAATTACAGAAGTCAGATTTCCAGCAGACCTCCTCATGCCGTTCATGTGGAAATGATCATCTCAGACATGCTCTAGATACTGCTCCAAGCAGCACCTCCCTCCTTCTCCCCACACAACATACACTGGACAAAGTAACCCAAAGTTTAGGCATGTAGGTTTTCCCCCAGCCTTATTCAATAACACAGTGGGATTAAAAGAACCAAAGCTTCCAGCTGACCAAATCCAACACCTGGTAAAAGAACTGTTTGCCTACCAGCAGAGTCCAAAGGAGATGGGACAGACAGATATGCATACCATTAAATACAGGAAAAATGAACTGCCCCAGAGTGCAGAATGGTTTTCTGGAGCAACCAGCTGCCAAAAGGTGTCTGAGCTTAATTTTGGAGCTTCTCATAGATGCAGATGTGGATCATAGAATATTGATTTTAATTCTCTCTCCTATATAATTCGTTTGTACCAGCTCGTCTGGATTCCACATCCCAGCTTGCAGACTTTAGCTGTAACAGGTTTAAAGCAGACATTTATAACTCAGTCCTGTGGGGAAAAAAGCAAAACCAGCTGTCTGGATAACTGTGTGTAAACTTTTGTGTTCCTGTCTTGCTTCAAGAGAGGAATGCTCTCTCCAGGAACATGTCTCAGACTTCTCTTCTCTTTCAAAGATGCACATTTCAAGAAAGCCAGACAACCCTCAGGGCAAAGGCAGATTAAACTTCTCTCTCAACAAGCTGCCGAGCCAATATTGCTATCAAGCATCCTCTAAAGCCTCCACTTCCTAAGTCCAAGGCAATACAATTATTTACTTTCAAATGCTATCAACAAGGCTAAAACCGTCAGGTGACACTGTAACAACTAAAGAGAACAGCCAAGCAATCGTGCCGAACCTGAAGCATTATACTGAGGACACTCAATATGGTAGAAGTTCTGTGGGTACTTTGGGATTCAGCCTGACAAGAGGGCAGCAGACATAGAAAGAAACAGTACAAGAGAAAGGGGGAGAGGGGTTATTTGAGGGCATAGTGGGCACAGTTTGGACCCGGGTATGTCTACAGGTTCATGATGTGGCTGAGGGGGTCCTCATCTGCTGTGTCCCCCTGCTCCTCCTTGTGGAGGCTGAGGCTGACATGGCTCTGCAGGGCTGCTGGGCTCAGCCACTCCTTGGGGAGGCAGCTCTGAAGGAAGGGGATGCACGAGCTGAAGCAGACCAGGCGGTTCACCCAGCGGGGGATCTTTTTCCCACATAGTATCTGTGGAGCAAACCAGAAAAAAAAAAGGAGCACAATTACTAGTACCACAACGTGTGCATAGTGGCAATGTCATCCCCATCCGCACCCCCACCTCAGCAGGGTGGATTCCCTGTTGTTCAGAAGAGAACTGTTTGAAATGTAGGGAGCACCTTCTGCAGCCAGCAACAGCTGTGAATGTGCAAATGACTACACAACCCTACAACAAGCACAGAGCCCAGCCAGCCATAACCCTTGCCAGCAACATAGCAGAGACAGGGGCAAACATTCATGTGCTTTGGCCGCTCTGTTCTCTAGGCAGTCCGTGGATGAAAGGACAGGCCTGCTGCTGCTTCTCAACCGAGACAATGACGCTCATTTTCCAAGTAGCCCAAAAGCTTTTGAAAAATATTTAGGCTGTTGCTGGCCAGACCTTGAGGAGCCCAGAAGCTGAGCCTGACTAGGTGGATGGAGATGCCAAAGAAGCTGTTCTTGCTGCTCACTTTTCTTCCTTGGGCTCACACACTGGATCAGTCGTATCTGAGGGTCCTTTTCCTATCCTAGCACATCACCCTTTAATTTCTCCTCATATGGTGTTTCCTTAATGTGAGAAAGCAATCAACGAACAGAAAAATACTAGCTTCTCAGTAGGCCTGTGTTTCCTCATAGCTGCTCCTGGCACTGATTTGGGTTACACTCTGCTAGCACAGATGCTGTTTTCCAACATTATATCATATTCAGTACAGTGAAGCAACTTGCTGTGTACAGCAGACCCCTTCTTCTGTAGCATTGACCACACATACATAGAGATGCCAGATTTTAGTAGCTGTGTCTGGCTTAGGCTACAGAAGGAAAGTTTCCATTTTACCCTTTCCCTTACCAGACACAGGAAAGGCATGTGGAACTGATGAGCCAGGGTGCCTTGAGAGCTGGTCTTTAGTAAATATAGCGTTGGTGTGGCCCCACATGGCATACTAGAGCCTGAAATCTGTGGCAGGGATAGGGCATAATACCCAAACTCTCGTGCCCTCCCAGGGCTGTCTTTCATGGAGCAAGACAGGCAGGGAGGAAACCTCCACCCCACAGACCCTGAACCACAATTTACATGAGTTAGTGGTCCCAGGGTTGTTCATACTATACCTTCTGCCAGTACTAAATTCCTCTGCTCTTCCTCCATCTAAAACTACACTTAATTTAATATTAATTACTGCAAAAACTAAAAAGATGTTTGTCTGTAATCCACTAAGATTGTTTAGATTATTTAGCAAGATGTCTGTTATTGGCAAGGGAAATGCAGTGCTTGGAGGTTTCAAGAGAATTTTAGGGATCACATCTGGAGCAGTTGCTAGACGATGGGCTGTGCCGCATTATAGTTGTTACAGCTGATGACCCATGTGTCCTGGGCAGAATGATCTAAGCCCCACTCCAACAGTCACCTCAAGGATAAGGAAATTAGCTTGCTCCAATAGCATAGGGTTTCCAATGAGGCATGGAGAAGGCGGCAAATCTGTGACTGTGCTTATTTGACTACAGAACTCCTTTTATTTTGACATGCATTGTTTAAAAATCAATGTGTGAAATTGAAGACATTATCATTAGGTATCAAAGAATGAGCTGAGCCATTTAGCTGCTAAAATTACTTGCAAGCATAGACTGTTCTTAACCTAATACATCCCAAGGACTTTTATTTCACTTCTTACTGCATACTACTTAACCTCAGATACAGCTATGTGAATCTGCATTTTCCACATTTTTAATCTGGAGACAATTACTTTATTAGCAACTCTTTATGTCCATCCAGATCCCTGGTTTTCATTGCTAAGCTATCGCCTGAGCCAATAAGCAGATGACCTCTCCACCTGCCTTTAAGATTCATTCATAGAAAATTTGCTGATCCATTTGATTTTCTCACCAGACGCATCTGACCATTTCCACAAGAATACTGCTGGTTTCTTAAAATTGTATCCAAAGTGTTCTACTCAAACACTGAACATGAGCCAAAGCCAAAAAGCGCAGCACAATTGCCTCTAGATTTTGTAGTGTTTCTCTTTCTTCCTCTCCAGGAACTTAGGCAACATATTGCCAGTGTAGAAAGTGACTCAGTTTAGGCTTCTTGTGGTGTATGAGTGCATACAAGTTTAGTTCTCAAGCAGTCTTAAGTCTTGATAAAGACTTCCCCCCAGCTATTAATAGTAAAACAAAACCAGGGTATGATTCTTTAGAAAACAAGCTGAAACAGAACAGCACAAGATAAGACTCCCTGAAATGGAAACACCATTTTTAAGAGTTGGCTTTCTTTTCTAAGCAGATCCCCTAGCAACTGAAATACCACTTCCCAATGTGGAAGCAATGCTGAGATGTTTGCCTTTTGTATATGAGAGCATCTTCACCCAGAATGAATCAGTGAGGCAAGGCAGAGCAAGAAAAAGAACAGAGATGAGTGGGCATCAGGTCATCAGTTAGCAAAGGGCACTTTGTGGCGCTTACGGATAATGATGAAGTCAAAGTGGTTTCCCTTTCCTCAGTCATGCATGTCCTCACCTCTCATCTGTGAAGACTTGTTATTATTCCACAGCAAAACACAATGCTCAACAGGAGCAAAAGGGAAATCGTGGGGAATGGGGGTGTGGTTTTCACTCCTTGCCATAAAGAATATTGTGCTGGAGCATCCAGCAGTACTTAGCTAATGAAGAAACATTAAATAAATCTGATGGAGTAAGATTAAGCCAACTGAGTTTAAATAAAACGGCACAAGCAAGATGAAGTGGTTGTTTTCCAATTGTGTATGAAGCCAGAGAGAAATCTACATACTGCAGCTCTTCAGAGCAATTCTCAGCTGAAAACTACACTCTGGAATGATAATAAACTCTCAGAACCCTGTTACCGTCTATTGTTTTCATTAAGAGAACTCTCTTTTGCATGTTTTAGAGTTTTGGATTTTATAGGGTTTTTTCTTCCTTGCCAAAGAAGTAAGGTTTTCTCTTTTAAAGGGTTAAACTTCTCTGTGATGGGTCACATACTTGTTCTTTCAGAATTAGTAAATAAACTATTGGGTGAAAAATTGCTGGTCCTGACCATCATATCAAATTGTCCTGCTACCATCCCTTCAGGAAACTTAATACACCTGTAGTGGAGCCTGAGCTTGACATTGGACAAGAAAGTAGCTGAGGCTTTTCATATGTAGCTGATCAGAGAGGAACTTCAAAGAAAGAAATAGTCACAGAAGGACTAAGCCTATACGAGATATAAGCCTGGTATGAGCTCAGCAGCTAGTTATAGTTTTTCTGAGGCAGAAGAGTGGGATGGGAAACTCTTTGGAGTACTTACATACTCCAAAGGCTGGACTTCTGGCAGCAATGCCTGGAACATCTCAGCCCACGTAGGGCTTCAGTAAACTTTGCAAACCTGCTGTGAGCAGTGCCCAGCTATGATTTCCAAGCATACCACTTCCTCATCTTTTTCTCACCATCAGGTCCCTGGAGGTGTAAATTATTAACCCATACAGGCAGGCAGTCCTTGTCACAGACTGAAATATAGCATTTGGGGTAGCATGCCAGCTTCTGATTACCCACCAAGAGACCAGTTCCCCTTTCAGGCAGAAACTTCATCAAAGGCTGCATGTCCTTGTGGCTTCCACTGCGCGGCACCTCGTGATAGAAAGCCAAGTCTCCCATAACTGCAGCTGCTTCTGGGGACGCTGTATAAGAACTGCAGATTACCCTGCTGGCTTCTGCAGAGTCAGGTGGAAAGAGCAGTTCAGTCATCCATAGCTGAAGCCAAACACACAGGAGAAATGGGACCTGACATTTCGGGTGCTATTCCTAGGCAACTGTCAAATCCACACCAGGACTTAAACTCATCAAGAAACGAGTAATTTGGGATACAGAAAGATCCTCTGAACATCTTAAGCTGTGCCATTTTGCACAAAACAGTCTCTGGTTAAAATGTACAAACTGCGCTGGGAGTAAAGGCTGAACCCCATTACTCTTCCTTCCCCTAAGAACTAGGCACTGCTGCTCAGCAAGGCCTTAATGATTCCCTGTAAAGTTTTACTGTGGGCAGGGGACCAGCCTAACAGCTGGGAAACAGGGATTTAAATGCCATCCAGGAATGAAAGAAGCAGTCTCTCCTGCCTTCTAGAGGACAATGCTATCAATGCGCTGCATTTTGTGGGGGCTTTGGGTCTACAGGCATATGCTTGACATTATCTGAGATAGACAGTCTAACAGGCTGAGCCCTTTTCAAAATAAAGTGAAGAGCTGGTTAGTTGTAGATCCTACGAGAAAGCTCTCAAATGCAACAGGTTCTGTGCTGAGTGGTGTAATTTGGCCAATTCAGGCTACACACAGAAGTATAACTCAAGGCATTTAGGAATTTTTCTTAAGTTAGCCCTCCCAAAGGCACCATGTAGTGCTATGATCCATGAAAGTAAAGATGAGCAGAGGCAACATTACAATTTCCCAAACAATACATGGTAATTACTTCAGTTTTTGTCTTCATACTGAGGCGTGAAGAGTTCAGCATTGAACATCTGCTGAA
>NW_009937943.1:13723-20308 GCF_000696875.1 Nestor notabilis
CACTTCCACTTGGTTGCTTTGCTAGAAATGCAGGGGCATCCACATGGGGCATGTATCCATTTGAGCTACTGTACAGTATTCCCCTTGGAGTGTCTGAGAGACTACAAAGAGCTTTTATTGGTGCTTGAGAAGTCTAACACACACCCCAGAGCACTTTCAGAGCAAAGCCTTTAGGGCCTAAGGAGAATCTTTACAGTGTTGCACAAGCTAGCTCATGTAAGGCCTAGACAATATAGCATATATGATGCTTATCAGCATTTCAGAATAAGGCCATTAGATACAAACCAGCACATGTGCCCAGGCAAAGCTTGCAGGCAGTGCTAGGGCAGCCAAAAATTGTACATAGAAAGAGAAGCACAGCAACATAATGAAATTTGTATTTGGACACGTGGAATAAACCGTTAACCAAATGCACCAAGTCTTTGCCACCTTGCAAAAACTAAAGTGGTTGTGTATCTGTCCAGTGCTGGCAGAGCTAAAGGAGTTTGAGTGCATCAATGAGGAACATACCTCTAGCTCTGCACTCCTGATAGTCTGCTGTACATGGTGCAGATACTGAAAATAACATTCCTGAAAGACAATAGACATACAGCTTTCACAACACACCTGAAAGCACAGTGTCACCTTGGCGGAGCTGGCATGCTAGGATCGATTGCTTGAAACAGATTTATTGTAGAAGTTGCCATTTTTACACAATAACTATACGGAATACAACTATCCTGTGAGGATCAAGAGAATAGACGTGGTGGCACTGGGCCATGAAGCTGCATGCCACATGCATTTAGCAGAGCCAGGAATGGTCTGCATCTTGCAGAGGAAAGCATATAGCTGAGATAATGTAGATGAGAATGAACAAGCTCAGTAATGAGGCTGTGTTCTGGGTGGTAGCAACTTCAGTCAAAGGCAAGGAAAGAAGGGAAGAACCTTTTAAATGAATTTAAGCAACTGTCTAAAATGTGCCCATTCTCCTATGCAATCCCTTTTTGCTCCACAGCAGGCAGGACACTGCCACTTCTATGGGTCCTCTCCAAGACTTCAGGTCTTTCTCATGTAAAGCAGGAGAAGCATCTGCATTGTCTGCCTAAGACTAACCAGGAGTGAGGAAAAAGGAAAGCATTGAAAGGAGGGACCAATACCCACAGTTTTTCTTAACCCTTATGATGCTACTTAGAAAATGTCAGTCATCTCAGTGGTCCTGTGGTAGAAGGACAGATTTGCCTCTATGCAGGAGTTTGCATGCAGAGGGATGCCAAGAACAGACACGATGGAGTCTCTGGGAGTTAAACCCAGCTCTAGGTCAAACAAGACAGGTGGCTTATAGCACCTCAGCGCTGTTCCAGTTTCACTGGCCAGGCCACAGTGGAGAGGCATGGTGGCTGGAAATGTGACATCTTGATGAACCACATTCAGCACTGAATTCTGAGTGCATCGCTGATTAGTTATGTACCAACACTGGAGCATGGCAGTAACCTCTTTGAGCAATAAGGTCCTTGTAACCAGCACTTACAAGTGCAGCCAGCAGCTGCAGGGTGACAAGGTGGGCAGCAAGTGGCCTCATAACAGATGACCATTTTGGGAATTCTGAGTATAATTAAGTCCAAGCTTGTTAGTGGCATTTAAATTAATGAATCTCTCATCAAATGAATGAACATCTGCAATTTATTCATATTATTACAATGGCATGAAGAGGAACTGTCTTCTATCAGGTGCTGTTTCAAGACCATTGGCCAAGAGCAGCTGTTGCCTAATAGGGTCATCCATGCTTGAACATGACCAAGCCAACCCACATGCATAGAAGGATAGACATCAAGAGCACCTTTTTTTTTTCCTGAATAGCTAAGAAAATCCTGTGCTTCAGTCTCAAGCCTTGTTTCCTACCATTAGTGAGCAGCAGGTTACTGCAGATGAAGATACAATCAGAAGAGAGAATACAAGAACTCATAGGAACAGGGAAAGACCTTTCATCTGGCAGTGTTGGCAGGCCTCCTAAGCAAAAGGTTCCAGTCTCAAAAACCTATCAACACACTTAAGACGGTTCATTTACACTCCTGACACTCTTCCTTTATCAACAGGCAGTGGTGAAAAGGACAGGGATTTTCCCTGGTGTTTTCATCTGTGTAAAGAAGGCATCTATTCTCAGCCATTTGCACATACAAAGACACAGTCCCATAATGGTGTGACTAAAGATGAATTCCCCAGATAATGTGAATATTATGCTTATTTATAAAAGATAAGGAAACTGGGGTTTTGTTTTGGTAAAACAGGTGCAAAAAAACCCACAGATAAAATAAATACCTTTTTGGCTAGATAGATCACATTAAAGGGAAAACCTGAAGTAACTGCAGAAGCACACATGGCAAAATCAGACCTTTTTCAAAAAATTGAAATGATGTGCTAAAAACTTACTATTTAGGGGACTTGATTTTTCCATCTGAAGCCATAAGGATAAGTTTATGGGTGCAGGATGCCTTTATTAATAAGCTGCTTCTAAACATACATGGCAATTAAAAACCAGAAAACAAACACAGCCTGTTCCCTACAGAGCTAACAGCATTCAAAGGCTGCAGTAACAAAGCAAGTCTTTCCATCAGCTTCAGTGAGGAATGGCTCAGGTGCCAGGAAATGAAGCTTTCCTAATGTTCTTTCATGTGCTGTGGTTGGCTGGTTGCTTGTTTGTTCATTTTCTTCTCTCCCTTCTGTCTGTTGGGAGCATTGTGCCCCTGCCATTGACAGAATTGCATGTAGGCTTTTATTCAGCAGAACACCTATCTCCTCCTCCACTACAGAGGCAACTGAAAAGCGATTGTTGACTAAGGAAAACATGAGTATTACTTGTCTATTTAGGATCTGCTAAAGACTGGTTTTTAAAAGCTTCTGCCGCTTTTGACTGTGATTCAAGTGCCACCTGAAGCTCCCTTCTCTGGTGTTTAATCCTTTCTCTCTGATAGCTTTCGGGCTAAGAAGAGCTACCTAGTTTTTAATACCATTACATTGAGAACTCATATGTGCCTGGGGATGGACCTGAAAAGCTTTATTCTTGAATTATTCACTGATGATTAAAATATTGCCCTCATTTGGTTCTTGATTCAGCAAACCTGCCTTTTTCAGAGAAAAGTCAAGCTCCTCTGTGGAAAGCAGGATTCTGATTTAAGTTTGTTGCATGCTGCCAGCTTTGCCTTCACTGAAAAAGGACAGGTGGACAGCCAGAGAGAAAAGAATAGGCAGTGACTACCATCTCCTGTCACTTCAGCACAGCTCCACACCCTCTGGCCACCGTATTTGTTGATGGAGTTTGAGTGTCTGCAGCGTTTGTTATATGGATGAAAGTAGCTGTGGTGCCTGTTGCTGGAGTTTGAGTAGCTGTGGAACTGGTCATCAGAGTTTGAGTAGCTACAGTGCTTGTCATGGAGACTGGAGTAGCTGCAATGCTTGTCACTGGAGTTTGAGTAGCCACAGCGCTTGCCACGGGGGTTTGAGTAGCTATAGTGCCTGTCACAGTGGTTGAAGTAGCCAAAATCCCTGTTGCCAGAATTTGAGTAGCCACAGTGCCTGTCACTGGAGTCTGAGTCCGTCTCCTTCAAGTCGCAGTGCTTCTCACAGGGGTTGGAGTAGCCACCATAAGCTGTTTAACCCTAGGCATACTCAACAACATGCTAGTTCCTAGCAATACGGCCAGGTTGGTTTCAAGGGTATGCATATTCAAAAATCTTCTCAGATACTGCTATAGTTATCCTGGAGGAGGAGAAGGAGGGAGGGACGAAGGGAAAGCAGAAATGGGGCAAAACCAGACCGTAGGGAGATGTTTCTGTTACCGGTTGGGTCTCCAAGGCCAAAGGTGCAATTGTTAATCGTTGCCACCAGATGGCTCCCGAGGAACAAAGGTGCCAACCCTGAGCACAGACCAGGTTAGTCGCATGACCAGCGAGTTTATCGTACCCAGCACTCCAAAGTACAGCAGAATGATACCTCAGCCCAAGCCCCACAGATAAACATCACTACAGGGAGCACATACCATAGAATCACAGGATGGTTTGGGCTGGAAGGGACCTTAAAGCTCATGAAATTCTATCCCCCCTCCCACAGGCAGGGACATCTTCCACTAGACCAGGCTGCTCAAAGCCCCATCCAACCTGGCCTTTAACACTGCCAGGAATGAGGGATAGGACAAGAACCATAGCAGCAGCAACTGCACAGCAGCTGAGGAGCTACATGCAAGTGCTGGTGAACTGACTGCTTTTTCCTTTGTCTTTCACAGCAGGTAATAGCTCTTGCTATTAGAAGTTTGTACAAAATACAAATCAGCAATTAAAGGGCAAGGATAAATCTAAAAATGACATTAGCACTGCCTGAACACACTTATACGCCAGGTCCAGCAATGAGAACAGAAACAGGTCAGAGCAGATGGATCTGAGCTGTTCACCACACGCATGCAGGCAGTGTGGAAAATCTCCATACGGAGATGAGAGCTGCAAGGAAATGCATGTGCATGACAGCCAGCCAAGTGCACCTCTGCTCTGAGCCATCAGCCCAGCATCACTCAGAACATGCACACCAGCCAGGATGAAGCAGCCACTGCAATATGCCTGGTTTGTGGGAATGCAGTAGAACAAAAAATGCTCATTCCTCCTACGTGCAGGTCCCCCATAATTTTACACTGCAGATATGATAGCATAAAGTCATGCTGGACCTGCTTTATAGCGCTTTTGGTTTATAAAACCATGTTCAAGCATAGATAATGACACACAGAACACATGCTCAATTAACACTGTGTGTCAGCATGGGAAGACATCGGCAGAACTGTATACTAAAAACTTCATGGAGGAGAGTTTCATCTATGCCTTTAAAAAAAAAGAGGCAAGAAACTCTACACAAACTATTCAATTCTTCATGGTTTCTTCAAGCAAAGTTTTGCACATTTCCGGCATGCCCTGCTTTAAACAAACATCTCCATTCCTTAATGTCCCTACATTTTCCCTTGAAAATGCAGTCACTCACTGAAAAAGCTACTACATTTAAAAGTAGGTACATTACCTAACCCTGTAATCCAGGGTATGCAGCCAGACATTTTAAATACATTATCAGATCTTCAGCTTGAATGTTTTTCACCAATGAACCTTGAAATTTTGCTTGCAAATTACTCCCATTGCCTTGGAAAAGCATGTGCCAGGAGACTTTCCTTAGAAGACAAGCACTGCAGGTTGCATGGGTATGCCAATTAGAATTTCAATAGCAGATAACCAAAGTCTGTTTTCTGGCAGATGGGTTTATAAATCCAGAAGGGAATTTGCCATTAAAACAAAAAATAAAGATGTCTGCACCAACATGTTAAGAGGCAGGTAGTCTGGGATTTCTCCCAGAAAAGTACTAAGACAATACATGCACGTATACATACATTTTTATATCCATCTATATATATATAAACTAGAAACCAAGCAGCAAACATGCACAGCAAATGCATTAATCTCTAGAGACATGAAAGCTAATAAAAATTTATAGATTCCTTTTATCCATTATCACATAAGGGACTGCATTAACATATATAGTAGTGGATAATCACAGTAGATAAGTAAGATTAATACAGAAATACACGCACTTTCGAGAGAGAGATGCTGCACCAACATGCGTCTTACAGCCTGGTTTTCAAAGCTACTGATCAGACAAAAACCCTCTGGGGTCTAAAGGACACAAAAATCTAAAAGACTCACTATGAGTGAGTTTACTTCACTCAGCTGCTACTTAGCTTAAGGTGCAGAGAATCAATACTTCTATGAGTTTGTCTGTCCAATAAGCAGTTAACTCACTTTATCAGGAAACAGGAGTGCTGTTGCATGACCAAGCCTAGCAGGGATTCAGTCAGCTAACATAGGACACCAAGGCACCTTACTTGACAGGATCCTGAGACAGGATTTTTCTTTGTCAATCCTAGAAGAGAAAATTTGGGAGACAGCAAAGGGGAAAGTTAAGACATTCACTGAATCCATCAGAACAAGATCTACTGTGACAGGATATCTAACAGGATGCTGGTCAAAGAACAGTATTTATCCTTCCCGTCACTTACCAGATCCCAGCTGACACTTTGCTAGCGTTGTCCAGGGTAGAGTGAGACCTACTGAAAACCCTTACTTCAGGTACGATAAGATGAAAAAGATTTCAGTACCATACCACACAAAGCAGGATTCCATTTACAAAGGCAATCTCAATTGCATGCACTCGACATTCTTTATTCAGACACAAGATATTTGTACATATCTGTGATGCCATGCGTGAGGGTGATCTGCTACAGACACCGTATTTTTGAGGTGGTCCCTAAAGCCTAAAAATGTTCCATTTCAGGCAGTGAATTACTTGGCGAGTCAATCAGCTCTCTTCCCCGCAATGAGGCCACTTCCTCCACTCCCACCTCCCCAAGAACGCAATCATGTTTGAGCACACACATTGCAGTGCAGCGGAGCAACGGGTGAGTGCAAACCACGAGTGCTAGACGGGGGGTCGCAAATTTTTTGAACCTTTATTTGCACCTCCCATGGCAAATTTAGGGGAGCGGCTGCCGAGAACCTGCTCCCACACACACACACACACAGGCCA
>NW_009937944.1:0-21236 GCF_000696875.1 Nestor notabilis
CAAGTTGCCGGCTGGGCTTAAACCACTACAATGAGCCAGAATTTCCTCTGCATGTCAATCTTTTTGCATCCTTCTGACAGTATGAAGAGGTTGGAAAATCTCTGTGCAATTGAAAGCCAGTTCAGAATCCATCATACAGATTTGGTATACTTATCACTGCTATCCTTCTGTGTACAGTGAAATGATCCAGGTTAGGATCTATCTTTACTAAAAAATTATTTGGCAACAGAACCTCAATTTGATTTTGTATTAGAAATAATATTTCAAATAATTTTTACATAGATCTGCTTTCTCAGGAGGTAAATAAATTCACTTAAACCCGGATTAATCTGAATTGTCACATTCACCTTTCTATTTGTACATGTGTGAAAATTCAAAACCAGGTATTAGATCAACTAGAAGCCCTTATACCACATTTAAATCTTCTTGACCTAAAAAAAAAAAGAAAAAAAAGAAAAAAGGAAAAAAGCAATGCCATATAAACTGAGCCATGTAAATCTTTTGCAATTATTGATTTTGCTACAGCCTGAAATAGACTTCCTTGTTGACTTTCTTCTCAGAATGTAACGAAGTTTGCAAAGATATAGCGAAGCCTACATATATCCATATTATTAAATGAGGTTTTTAGGTTCATTTCTTGGAAGTTTGCATATATACTATTATCTATTAAGGTGATAATAAATCATCATGAAGCATGTGTTACACAGTTTTAGTTTTCAGTGAATAGCAAGACAAGAAATGAACGAGAAAACAAATGACCATTATTAAATATAAAAGTGTAGATCCTTTGCATTTTTTAAACAAATGTTTTGAAGCTGTTTAAAATAAGAAGCAGATATACATAATCATGTCTTTATAAAGAACTGTGTGATGTTCCTGAAAAATGATGGGATTATTTCTTCCCATCACGGAATCTCTGTGATCAAGAAGATTAAAAGAAATAGAAGATTAAAAGATATACATACATATATATAGTTCAATGCTGATCTTGAAAATTTGTGACCTGCCAGCAAGCTACAGCATGTCATAATCATAATAGCACAGTTAAAGAGAAATATGCCTTTCAGATAGCTTTGGGAAACAACAGACTCAATCTGTGGTACATAGAGGAGGCAAACATTAGAAATTAAGTATCTTCTCTTTTTATTTATTACTGGCAGCCACTCCTTGTGTATCTCTAGTAATTACTACCTTGAACTTCCCAGCTTTGCTCATTGCAAATGCGAACATTATATCTTCCAGGATCTAATGTCACAAGTATAGATCAAAATCACCTGGGAGTGAACTCCTAGTAACTGATTATTTGAACATTTTTATAAAGAACAGGTTTTAATGGTAATGCCTTATGCTTTTGAATTACCTTTCAGACATAAGGGTCAGTCTTGTATTCCTTCTAAGTTTCCCTGATGTAAGTGCATAAACAGGCAACATTACCTGGCAGAACATGCAACATTAGAGGAAAAAATAGTTTTATAATGCCAGAGTGCTATATGTATTTACATATCAGAATTTCAGAATTTTACATATCGAACTGTGAAGCTTGGCTTCAGATAACCTAAAGAAAATTAGAACAGATCTCTGAAAGCACCTGAAAACTTGAGAACAACTTCATTTTACACATCTGAGATGTGTGCTCCTCTGAGGTCGGTGGTATTCTGCATGGAAACTAATTTCTGAATCTATCACCAGCATCCCCAGTGCCCCATATAATTTCTTCTCTGTTTCTGGAATCCATGGAATCCTTTAGACTATGGCAACTTTTGGAGATGAAATGTCCAGGCTATACTGGATAATTCTGGCTGAAATTGGTCACTCTTCTGAAGAAGTGAAGACTTCCAGCAGTAGCAATACAACCTCATCATTATGTGACTCATTTGCCATGAAAAGGAGTGATTCTCTTCTCAGCTACAAATCACCTGCATGACATTATTTCCTGAAAAAGAATTTCTGGACCATCCATCATCATGAGACTTCTTGTATTGTAAGAACACAGCATCCCTCTGGAAGTCATTGACTGCATTCAGAATTAGCATTTTCAAATTAGATGTGGGTTTTTTAAAGTAAAAAGTAAGTTTTTCCATCCTGTTCGACCCACAATGCAAAACTATCATTCTGTATTTACATGTGTCTTTTTATACATGTACACATATGTATTTTGAATACTTAAACTCCATAAAGTTAGGAATTATGATTCAGAGCCAACTAGGCCAGGGACTGCTGCATTATTACTGATCAGAATTTCTAGAATATGGTCAAATGCAATAAAATAAGGATTTCATATTGGTGTGTGGTTTTTTGTTTTTTGGTTGTTTTTGTTTTTTGGGTTTGTTTTTTTTTTTTTGCCTGCTTGGAAATGTCACACACACATTGTATTCAACTATTTGTGCCTTCCTGGTAAAGTGACCAACCTCACTGGCTAATTGTGACACAGCAAATTTACTTAATTTTGTCTTTTTCTGCAGTTCTCCTTTATGCTAGAGTGCAGATTCTCACATTCACGTATCCGCAACATTTTACATTTTATTAATAGTAACATTTAATAAAGTGGGACTGGTAGTAGTAATTATTTGTTTGCCAGTAATGTCAGAATAAAAATAGGTGCTTGCGCACCCATTAAGTTATCTTGACTTTACAACTACCTTTTATGCTCACAGGTTATTTTATTTGTTTCTTGAGAGACAGGAGATTGAGGGGGGGTGGTTGTGTGGGTTTTTGTTTGTTTGTTTTGTTGTTTGTTTGTGGGGAGTGTTTATGTCTTGGATTTGGATTTAAATGTTATGAACATCCAAAGGTCTGGCAAAATGTGATGACACTTTCAGACAGAAATCTCAATTATAAACATATTAATCTTCATCATCAATTCATCATGAATATTTTTTCTGCAGTAATTGGTTCAAGGTGCTATAAAGACATGTTACCAGCTGACTGATTTTTAAGATGTAAAGGGGTTTTGTGTGTTTGCTTGGGTTTTCTATTTACTGTGTAAATTAACTTGAGGTGGATTCTCCTCTGAGGTGTACAGTGTTCAGCCTGAAAGCTAAATTCTTAATCTGTCACCAGGACCTCCAAAGAATATATTCTTTTTGAGTAATAAGCATTGTATTTATCCATTCTCCATATATGTTCTCTCTTTTGCCCTAGTTCTGAGTTACCAATTTATATCTGACTCTGCATATCTTTTGAACTATCAGCAATATACTGCATATCCATGAATCATTATACTCGACATATAAAACAGAATTTTCAAATTCAGAGTAGGATGCTCATAATATGTCTCATGCTCTACCTCATAATTTTAAAAGTATATATATATGTGACCTGGAATTTATCATAAACAGAATGAAATTACGTTTAACAATAAACAAATGGGAGGGCGTGGAAGTTTAGTGGTTTTGAAGTAAATTACTAAAAACCTAATATTTTTACTTTTTTTTTTAATAAAAAATAAACACAACAATTCGAGCAAACAAATATTTTTTCTGATGACTTTCCCTTCTGCAATAGGTTGTCACAGTAGGTTGCATTGAAAGTGTCTCAAAACGTGGATGCATTTCCTTATTTATTTAAGATCAAGAGCTTAAACTAAGCTAATTTCTAAGGTCCTTCCACCAAACAGAAAGGAATAACATGTAGAGGGACACTCTCAACTTAAGACAAGGGGTATGGGAGAGATAAGATGAATCATCAGCTAAAAATTCTAGTCAGTCACGCAGTGGAAACATAGATACTTGCTGTCACTAAATGTTCAACTTTTAGACTGCTAAATATAGAGGAATTGGATGTCATAGAATCAGGCAATAGATGATCCTTTTTTTTTTTGTTCCCTTTGCAAAAAGTAAAAGAACTATCTTAATCCATTCTTCTCTTATGAGTAGCACTGATTTCAAAGATGAATCCACATGGATGTAAGCATCAGCCCTGGCAGCTCCCTTGGAATACAAAAACTCTCAGGGGTTTGGCTGCCTGAGCTCAGGACCTTTATGAGAGGTAAGCCCAGCACTGCAGGGAGTAGAACAAGTTTGTCTGTTACATAAGAAATTTTCAAAACAACCGAGTTCTGATAGAGCTGGGAATATTTGTGAATAGATAAAGATGGAAAAGCAGTAGACAAAATAAGGAGGAAAAAAAACCCAAAGTAATTCTTCATTTCTAAATCTAATAGTTTTGCTTTGGGAGTGGCCTTGTTTCTTCCTTATCCACACTTATTTAACAGCTGAGAAAAAATTAAAGACAAGGAAGTTAAACCAAAGGATTAAACAACCCTAAAATTAAAACAAAAAATCTTGTGCTTCAAGTTGAATAAAGAGATTCAGATTGCAGTGACAACTTTGAAGTCCCTCTACAGAGTTATTTCATCTGAAGAAAGCAAACTGATTTTCTAATCCTTGTATTTGTCCATAATCGGAGGAACCTTGCTCTGGCATCTTCTTGCCTGAACCTATTCTCCAGACATATTTACCCACATGAGAAAAGGACCTGATTTGATCAAGGCTTGTTCCAAGACAAAAGGGAATTACCATTCACATTGACATTCTCCCATGCGCTTAAAACCCACTTAAAAATCAATCAGGACTCTGTCAGAAGATAGTGACAGTTGACTGTGATATTTCTGCTGGCTAACAATCTAGCTATATTAAATCCCTCTGCTAACTACTTCTCCCAGTAACCTGTGCCCTTCAACGTTGTGTGATATTTTGTGTTAGAAAATAATTATTTGTGCTAAAAATGTAGCTGACCTGAAAAACAGTCCTAGTGCTTGGAAGTCTGCTAAAAACCCGAGTTATGAATTATGTTCTGATGCTGCTCTCTTGCTATGCCTGTAAATAACATATTGAGTGTATTTTTGAAAGTTTAATTTTATCTTGCAAACTCAATGAATTTAGGCTACCTTAACATAACTATGATTTTCTCTTTCAATTACATGGTCTTTTATGTCAGTAATTAGATACTACCTCTTCTAACTCTTACAGTAACAAGTGATACATAGCAGTCTATTACATGTACTATGTCCTCTGAAGTTAAAGGAAGACATCTTCAGATTTTATTAATAAATCAAATTTTGTGATTTACCTTAATCTATTTCACCATAAATCATTACAACTTAAGCACTTCACAATAAGATCTTGCATATAGAAATCTATGAGATGCATTAGTGTTTGATTTTCTGTGTTTTATACCACTTTTGCCTCCTCAGTTGTGAAAAATGAATAATCTTTAGTGTATAGTTATTTTTAACTAATTATTCAAACAGGCCTTTTAGCTAAATACCCAGTTGCACCTGATTTTTAATTAATTTATGCAGGGGTTATGATCCGGATCACAACAGTGTCAATGAAGACTCAAGACTCCATTTGCAGTCAATCTAGATTAAACTGTTTATTGCAATAATTGACCTTTTATTTCTATACAGAGCAAATGAGCCTCTAAGGATACAACTAGGAAATGTTTTAAAAGCAACCAACCAATATTTTTTGTTCATTCTGATATCCCATTTTTGTAGTCTGGGAATTCAATAGTGACACTAGGTGAAGACAGCTGATATAACAACTTATTGATTAAATATCAAGTGACGAAGCTGGAACTCCAGATGGATCAGATAGATACCCCTTATTACTGTACTCTTTCCTAAATACAAGCCAACATATATCAACCGCTATAGACCCCATAAAACCTACACATTTACTCTACAATTTATTTCTATAATTAATTTATTAAAGTATTTCATCTTTTTCTGTTCCTTAAAAAATATATTTAATCTCTTAAATCATTTTAACTCAACAGCATGCATACTTGTCTTCCTTTTTTTTCAATGAGAAAACTTTTTGCTTTTCTGTGGTTGGCCTTCAATGTCCATTGCAAACAAGCTACTAGAAAATGAATGGATTTAGCACATTTACTTGAAGTTGAATAGCCTAAACTGAGTCATGTGAAGAATAAAGACAAATAATTCAGTACAGGAACATAAACCTAGGATACGTTTTTACGTAATACTGCAGGCATGAAAAACTCCACAACTGTCAAAAATAAGATCTTTTTTTTGAAGAAATAAATAATGGAAATGGAAAACAATACACTTGTGAAATTGGCTTATATTTTGATTTAATTGCAACTTGAAGTTACCATAAATTTACATGCAACAAAAAGCAAAACTAGAAGGAAGTACACAGACACAGCACAAGTCTGAAAACTTCTTATGAAAAGCAATAGGTTCAAGTTTACACTCCAAATCTGGCATATTCTTGACTGTGCATTCTTATTGCAGACCAGCACCCTTAATACTGAGACAGTCCCACCACTCTCCAACTTAAAATATTTTACCCTCCGGCCTTCTAGAGGAAGCCCAGTATAAATGCCTATTTGATCTAGCACTGATTAACCCCTGGAAACTTCAGAACTTTTTGAAACAAACATAATAGCCAGTATACAAAGTGGTAACATTTCAGTGATCCATCAGAGGGTAAATGCAGGACACGGCTCAGTGGGATAACTGGAGATTAATCTAGTTAGAACACACAAAGGCAACAAACAAAATATTCCTGTACACACCATATGAGCCATGAAACTCACTATAAAAGTCTGTAGATCAGATCAAACTTGGTGGGACATTGAAGAGTAGTGATTTAAAACAAACACCGTCATTTACGATGGATAAACCAAAGCATATGTTCTGCAATGTGCCAGATGAAAACCAAAAACTGATCATATGAAAATACCACTACCCAGGTAGTGGTAGCCAGAATTGAGTTCAAGCTAAGGGGAATTTTTCCACTACACCAGTTACCTCCACTATATTTATAGGTTTTCTTGATGGTTTAATTCTTATCTTCTCCACTTGCTGTATATTTAAAACACTAATTTGGGCCCCGTATCAATTAAAAATTCCAGACTTACTCGCTTTGACCACACAGGTGTATGTCCGTAGGGCTCCCCATCAGCAGCCCATCGGCAGGCATATAGGGGTGGGGGGAGTGTCGCCTGACTTTCTGTGCTCCTAACATTTCCTCCCAGCAATTCCACTAGTTTCTGGATTTGATCCATGGGTTGACCGTGCAACCTTGCCCACTGTACCCCTAGCTGGAATGCTTGTTGCCAAAGCTAATTTCTTTGGGAATCATAAATCCATCCCGGTCTGCCTCAGGTCAGTTCGGGATCTTGTCAGGATGGCCGGGCCGGGGTTTGGGACTGACCGGCTGGACTCTCTTGTGCCCGCCCAAATGGGTAGAGCCCATCTGGTGCCCATGGGTGTCCTGTCTCTGCCCGAGTCAAAACATGGACAGGGGATTTCTGAGGGGCTTGCCGGTTGTGCTCAACAGTTGCCCGAATTCTCTCTCTGAGACTGAACAAGTATTTTTAGTGCATGTGGTAATCCTCTGAGAGGCCTGAGGTGGCTGGGATCTACTGGAGTAGCCGTCAGTACTCCGAGCAGCTCTTTCTCATACATTGCTTGGATGCAAGCCGCTTTTTGTACTTCAACAGCCCTTTTATTTTAGCGGTGACCGGCTTGCCTTGCTCCCCGGGCTCTACCCTCCATCCGAATAAGCCACTCAGGAGTTTATAGACCAGTCGCCCACTCCTGGACCTCAAAACACACTCGCTTCCTCACCACTTAACAATATCCAATTTCCCCCCATCAGAGAGACTCTTCACAAGCACTGTTTAAGTTTTGCCTGGCTTGCACGAAAACTCTATTTGCAATTCCCTGCGCTGAGGTCCATGAGTCGGGGGTTGCCACCTGTGGACCTGTCTGTATTTCGGTTTTAGTAAGGGCTCACATGTTCCTTTCCTCCAGCTCCTCCACCTTTTCAGAACTGCTCAAGAGAATCTCCCCATATATCTCTACCTGTACTCACAATTAATTTCCGAATTTGGACAATACTGGGGTTTAGGTTTTCTTTTTTTTTTTTTTTCTCCTGTGTCATCATAAATTCCTTTGTTCCAATAAACACATCCACACTCTTTTTCTTGTTAATTCTTATTTTAAACAGTCCATTTCCACCTGCTTCTCCAAATTACTCCTTTTAAAATAGTTCTGTGCTTGTCCCAAGCACATGCCCAAAGTGGTGCACACGCTCCTCTTTACCACCTCCCTCACATCTACAGCACTGTTCCATTCTCTCTAGGATTGCTCCTGGGTCAAACTGCTTCTCCTTTGCCCACTGTACACATGGGGGAGAAGGGGTGCATCCTGCCTTCATAACAATTCCTCAATGGACATCCTGCCAACTATGCCAATTTCAATATCATGGAACCAATAAATTGAAGCTGAACAAAATTTATTGTTCAAACTCAATTAAAATTCCACCAACACCAACTACAGAATTGGGGTGTCACATGAATTCGTCACACCACTGCTGACTCAAGAATTAATTCTTAAGGTTTATGGCCAATGATCCAAAACATGCAATCACTCACCTAAAAAGGGAGGGATCTCAACCCCCAGGAGTTCCCTTGGATGGCATCCTAGTCCAATGAGAGTCCCTGGCTGCAGACCAGCTGCTCTGAGGAAGACCAGCTCCAAATGGCTCTTCAGCAGGGTTCCTTTTATACCCTGGTTGTCTGACCTGGTCAAATAGGGTCATGTAGCCCCTCATTGGCACAGGACCCAACTTCCTCACCCCCTGCACCGGCCGACCACCACCATATGGATGGGACAAAAGCTGTGCATGTGGGAGCTCTCACAGGTTTTTTCCTGGGGGGCGGAAGCATTCTTGGGCTTTTGTCAGGGCGAGTGTACCTGCCACAACATGAATCAAGGCTTTGAGTTTACAGCTGTATCAGTTTATTTTCTGTTGCCCAATGCTGTCTAAGAATCTGCTTCACTATCCTGATTGTAATATGACCTTACTTGTTCTTTACCTCTTTACCAAGAGTTTGAATTATATGGCTAGGTTAGTAATTAAATATCCCAATTTTTTTTCTCCAACAAATCTTTCTGATTTTATTATTCTAAAATGCAACATCAATAGCATCCTAAGGATTCTATGTTTTTTCCAGTTGCCTCTAGCTTTACAAGCATCTCACAGAAAACTAGGACTGCAAACTAGGCTAATGCTCTCCTTACTTTCTGGTGCATAAAATATGGAAACTTACTCTGTTGCAGAGGATGGAACCAGGCTGGAGACCTGAACAGAAACATTGCAGCTGTTTTAATATACTGTAGGTAGAGAGACAGAAAAGATAAAGAAGCATATTTTTTACCTTTCTGACCTCTCTGCTTCTTCCTAAAAATAGGTGACAATTTTAGGTAGAAACAACTTCCCCGTCATTTAAAGGTTCTTCACACTGCAATGCATCTTCATACCATTCTCAGCCAGAATGCTGACTTTAGAGACTGACCTATGACCTTCTGTCTAAACTTTTATGCTTTTGTGGAAGTCATATCATGTCAGTCTAACCCGAAATGTATCTTAAAATTTATGAAGCCATGTCCAGATTTATACAGAATGTGGGTTTCCAGTATAATGTTTCCAATTGATTTTCTCCTAAATTCTTAGAAAGAAGAACTTTTTCTAAGTTCCTGAGGAAGAATCCATACTAGATGAGCATAGGAAAATTGTGGGTAGACATTAGCACTACTAAGAAAGGAAGTACCATAAAGATATCTCCTGAAAGAAAAGGGAAATAACTGTTTGATTACAAGAAAATCAATAGTAAAAATGATTCAGTTACTGGTTTAAAAAGACAGGTGTTAAATTTTAGACAAGAACATCCCACCGATGTTTCCATAAACATGAGAACCATTGAAAGAAGTTTTGTAATTGTTATTTCCTGCTAGTCTTCAAAAATTGTCATATCCATTGTAACTCAGCTTCTTTTGTTAAGAAATTTTTATGCACAACATTATATAGAAATTACTATTTAAATATACTGTAAACATACTTAAAAACAACAATTATCTTTCATACATTTGCTACATTTCTTCCAATATTGAATAATATTTCATATAGCCCTATTTTGTGTAATTACTCTAAATTTGATACAAGAAGCAAATAGACAATTCAGGTGAAAAGAAATTCCTTGCAAATCTCCACACATGCAATAAATCTAAATGTGCAAACACCCAGGAAGACATATCAAAATATTTTCTACTTACTGCAAGGACTGAAAATTTCAGGACTTGAGTTTTACATCTTTCTTGTGCCAAATATGGCAACAGGTTTTCAACAGTAACTGTATTTACTATCCCCAAGTGCTCTGTTTTAGATAACAATATGTAATGCAATCTTCTTGGATATATCTGTCATAGCCCTCCATACTTTTATCAGTATTGCACCCGTGAATTGACTTACTACACAGTCTCACTAAGCCTAATCATCATGCCTGATACCATGTAATCCATGCCACTCTAGACACAAAATGACATCTATTACAGTTTCAAGAGTTTAGTTCCTGTTTCAAGAAGGAACTCAAATGTTATGACCTTTCCCTCGGTCCATCTCTTGCTCCCATACCACATCTGCACTGCTGACTAGCCACTAGTGTCATGACAAAAAAGTGTGTAAGTGAAAATATCCACACATTCAATTTGTGTCACTCCTAGTTCCAGGCATCGTTCACCAGGCTCCAACATAGAGCAAACAAAGAGTCCTCCGGGCAATGTACCTTTCATTCTCCAGTGCCCACTTAGAGTGTCCATGCCTCACAGTATGAAATGATGGGCACCAAAATGCCTGGTGAAAAGGAGGTGATCTCTGGTGGCATTACTGGCATTCCCCAGTGCTGAAGTTAGGCAGAACTAAACTCTGTTTGACCATCTGAAACTTACACTCTGGTCACTAGATTAGGGCAAACACCCTGTCTTTGTCTATCTATTAACTTCTCACTAACATAGAAAACAAAATTACATATCATCATCAGTTCTATCCCTCTATCCATCTACTTTGACCCTTGAGTAGCATAGTAATACATATACCCTCAGCCAGGCAACGAAGTTTTATCTAGCCTTGCAGCTTTATCTGGCCTTGTAGCCAGGCCAATAAGTGAATTCTTAATGAATTAATTAATACATATCATAAATAAAATAATATTTATTTCACACCATGATCAAAATCTATTAAATATTTCATGCAGCTCCTCTTTAATTTACTGTAATCCATCTTCTGCCAGTCTAATTTAAATTTATGGTATTCAAAGGCTGATCTTGTTTTTACTATATTTTGAATACAGTTGTAGCTGAAATTCAATCTGAAACAGAATCATAGTTTACATGAATTATATAGCTTATACTTTCCTAACACACATTTTCTTTTCTTCTTTTCTTAAAGGAATAGATACTGAGATGGTGATCCTTCTATTTCTTTTTCTTCTTTTTTTTTCCTTTTTTCTTTAATTTTCTTTTTTACTTCCTTTTTCTTTTCCTCCCAATGATTTATCTACTGAGAAAATAGAAAGGATACATAACTGTGCAGACTTAGGAACTTGATTCCTCTGTCTTTGAAAATTTTCCAGATGATCAGTGGTATTTGTGATGCAGCAGGGAAATTCACCACTGATAACTTAAAATCTTAACATCCTTACTGACATCAAGTGTAATATGTATGCTTACAGCCACAAGTGTCTGTGTTATACTAATGGCCTGCACAGGTGACCATAAATCTCTTCTGAAAGACTTCTTAAATTTCATAGCTTTCAGGTGTATAAGCAAGGTAGTTGTAGTCAGTATTTTGATGGGATATGTATTGCTTTATTAGTAGGAAGCCAAAATGATTTTAATGAAGTAAATATGCACACAGGAAAATCCACTAAACTGATTTAAGCAGAAATATACAGAAAATAATCAAGAATTAAGAAACATCACAGTTGAACCATGAGTGTACTGTCCTATGCAATTATGCAACGCCATACCTGTAAAAGATCATAGAATCATAGAAGAGTTAGGGTTGGAAAGGACCTTAAGATCATCTAGTTCCAACCCCTCTGCCATGAGCAGGGACACCACACACTAAACTATGTCATCCAAGGCTCATGTGCCTCAGCATTCTTTCCAGGAGAATCTGCTCCAAGATTTTGTCAGGCACAGAGGTGAGACTGACTGGTCTATAGTTTCCTGGGTCTCCCACCTTCCCCTTCTTGAAAATGGGGGTTGCATTACCTTTCTTCCAGTCATCTGGAACTTCACCTGGCTGCCATGACCTTTCAAATATTATGGACAGTGGCCGAGCAACTTCATTTGCCAGCTCCTTCAGGACCCGTGGATGGATTTCATCAGGTCCCATGGACTTGTGCATGTTCAGGTTCTTAAGGTGGTCTCAAACCTGATCCTCTCCTACAGTGGGCCTAAAGTCTTCATTCTCACAGTCCTTGCGTTGGCCTTCCAAGAGTTGGGTGGTGTGGTCTGAGCATTTGCTAGTGAAGACAGAGGCAAAGAAGTCATTAAGAACCTCAGCCTTCTCCAAATCCAGGGTAGCCAGTCCACCAGATAGCTTCTGGAGAGGGCCCACATTGTCCCTAGTCTGTCTTTTATTTGCTACATACCTATAGAAGCCTTTCCTGTTATTTTTGATGTCTCTTGCCATATTCATAGAATACACAATGCCAATTTATTTATATAGGTACACATGGCTTATATCATGAAAATTAGAACACTACAGTTTAAAAATTTTAAAAATCCAATCCATTTCATACCAATTTGTTAAAACTGTATGTTAAACAGCAATTGAAATAAATGGATTTTGTTGATAGAACCACTGCAAAAGGATATGCTTACAAAAGAAAGGAAACACAAGCCAATATTAGTATGAATGAGGATAACTTGGATATTGATCTTAGCTGAAAGCCTTTTAAATATTTTCTGAAATTTCACTGACTGACCTAGAGGTTTTCAAAAGTCAAATACAGGTGCTGTGTGTGTAACCACCACATGAAGTCAAAAGGAAAGAGAAGCATAATTTGCAAAGTTACTCTGACATTTTTACCCAGTCCAATGTACATAGGAATGAAGCTACTTAGATGTACTTAAGTTAGCATGCTGCTTAATTAAAGAAATCCATCTTATGTATGTATCACAGGTAATAGGAACCAAAAGAGTACTTCTAGTATGTTCATAAAAGGAAAATCTTGTTCTATTCCAATCAGTTATCAGCTGCTTTGTGCCTTAAAGCTTGTTGTTTTATTCCTATTGTCTTACGTCTTCTGCAGGAAAAAATACTTCTCTGTGTATATTTATGTTAACCATTTTGGCTGAAATTTTCCAAAGAGCGAGCCTAAGGGAGTTGAATTCAATCAGAGATGGTGTCTAATGCCTTTAAATCCTTTTGGAAATCATATTTTTAAATGTCTAATCCTTTTGCTGAATATAAGTCTTGACCTACTGCTATCCTGTGGCAAGAATTTTTCGTAGGTTCCTTTCATCATCTTTCTTAAAAAGTATAACATGTATATGTATAACATGTATATGTATATATAATATACATTAAATTCTAGTCAAAGAGAAAGAAAAGTTTTCCTTGGCAAAGAAATGATAAAAAAAAAAGGTTTGTTACTAAATATTTTCTATTTATGTCTGTGTCTAATGGACAGTGTTTCCCTTATTAAGTCAAGAAAAGAAAAAAGAGTATAAAGGCAAAATTATGTATGTTTTGGTCCTTATTAAGTTTAGGGATATAAGGTTGCCATGGCAACCTCTTTGCTTATGCATAAGGTGTGGTAGATTTGAATGTAACAGAAATTAGATGACAACAGCCAAAGCAGTTGTCAGGTATTCAGGTGATGGAGTCTCATGTGGAAACTGTTACCATCTATAGTGCAGTTACATACTTCATTTGTCCTGACAAGAACTGCTGATGGGAGCAACCTGTCCTTCAACTGACAAACTGGAACAGGGCAGTGTTTCCCAAGCTTTGAGATGAAATGACAGCGTGCCTTTTTAATGAAAGCATTAAAGGACGCACGTTATTTAAGGGATTTTGTGTGGGTATGTACATCCATACACAAACATGAAGAATACGTCTGACTTTAAAACCTGGGAGCAGAGTGGTACTTTTCAAATTGGCATGCCAAATTAGCTTCTCTTGTGACCTTGTTCATTCCTATTAGCTGGATATTAGACAAGGATCCCATGCCTGCTTCACAAGGGCTATTTTTTCTATTATGCTGTTATTGAATCCCATATGAGTGACAGATGGGAATGGTGCATGTCTGAATAAGCAGGGAGAATGACCATAATGAATTATCTTCTGCATTGCAATATGCCATGGATGGAATGACTTATCAGTTCTGTATTAGCTGATGTAACCACTTAATTTCAACTACTTTTCATAGTGGCCATCACTCAGAAAGGCTGGTGTTTACAGCTCTCACAGGAGGAATATTTATCTGATAAACTGTGTTAGAGGTATGAAACTTAATGTTAACAAAGCAGAGGCATAAGAACATGCATATGAGTAAAATACAGCCCTGGGATCCTATTAAGATTCCAAATTTGCTTTACATTTGTATTTATTTGTTTCTGTTTTATTTTTCCTTAGGTCAAACATCTTGTTAACAATTACAGCCTGTTAGATTTTGTCAGATACTCTAATTGGACTCATTCGTATTCTCCCAAAAATTTTCTGGACACCTTAATGCCATTTTCATACTGATGCTTATTTTGCGATATATTATATGTCTAGAACTATAAACAAGCTGGGGAAATGGGGGAGAGGGTGGAAGGGAGGAGATTGGTTTTGCATTTGGTTTTTTTTCTTTAAAATCATGTTTGTTTACAAGCAATTTATTCTGCAAACACATTTTATTTTCTGTAATCTAAGTCTATCTTTCTCTCTGTGTTTGCAGTCTGTTTTTCAATATGCTGCCCCTGTTTGCACATTTGCCTCTTTCTTGACAATTAGCTCTGTTGTCAACAAAGTGAAATAGTTCTTGTGAAGCACATTACTTACAAATCTCAGTTAAACCCAAGATAATCACTCATGGCTTGTGTACATTGCATGCGGCTTACAAGAAGACAATTATTTGAACACTCTAAAAAAAAAAATTTTAAAAATGAACACAAATGGATTTTAAAGAGAAGGCAGCAAATATTTGAGGAATTTTTTGTGTATTTAAGGAACAGCTGGAAATAAGAAAAAAATAAAATGTGTCATAAATTATATATGCATATAGCCATTTAATGATAATTTAGGTCACACAAGAGTCTTGTGAGACATTGATGAGCTAGGCTGTCTCAAGGCAGTGTACCCCAGTCAAAAGAAGACAAGGAAGCCATGAAATTAACGGTTTATACAAGATGGCACAGATCCATTGACTTTGATGAGACTTCACCCTTCATATTGAACGACCTTTTAGTGTACTTGTGAAGAGTTAGTCATTTTCTGGATGAGAAGGAATGCATTATTCAGTTCTCCTCTATGGTCACCATGTCCTTATTGGGAACTGTTTGGTAGACAGTATGAAGCAGAAATGGAGTCACAAGATCCTTACAGACATGTAAAAGACAGTGCTTTAAAATCATGCCTAGGACTCTAAGTTTTGGTGTAAGATTTTTAGAAGATGCTAAAAATACCCTATGCTAGGAACTTTGTTTTCTGTGCGATCAACAAGATGACAAAAATATTATTTGAACAATTTATTTGGAATTCTGTAGAATCCTTCTATAGAATTCTGTAGAATTCGTGAGAACCATACCATTAGCAGATTTACATACAGATTTGAACACCTTGTAACATGAACATTTTGAAACACCCATTTCTAACCTTCTTCAACTTTGTACACTCAGCTACTTGAAGATTAATATTTGCCAAATCATGTATTCTGTGAAAGTTGTCATGCTCTTGATGAGCAACACACTGTAAAACTATATTGCAAGTGTGAAAATGTCAAAAATCACTCATTTTATTACAGATGAACACCAATAAAATAATACAATTCATATACATACTGTCTTAACATATTAAAACATTCATTGTGAAGTCCTTTAATATTCACATAAATCCCTTCTTAGTTTGTAAGGTTTGAAGAGCTGTTATAACACAATAATAAATCATTACCAGGATAATTTGCTGTTCACTCACCTCTGACTCTTCCCTTCTCTTACCGGAAACAGAAAGACAGATTAACAATCTTAAAAACAGCATATAGCACAGAGTAGAAAATTGGCAAACCTTAAATTTTTTGAATAAAAAGTAAAAACCACCTGAGACCCATATTTTCACTTCAAGGGAGAATTTTTGATTTGATATTGCTGAGAACTAGAATGTTTTGTAATTATTCTTTAATTAAAATGCAAATTCATTTTTCCAGAGTTTTAATGTGCATGTTGAATTTTATTATAATTAAAACAGTTTTAAAAGGTGAAATTTGAGTTCCTAGTTGTATCATATTTTTTCATATTTTACCTTTAACTAGAAACGAATATTGGCATTTGCTTGAAGGCAGATTTGTCTATTTTAAGTTTATTAATTTCACCTTAGTAAGCATAGAATAATAGAATCTTAGAATGGTTGGAGTTGGAAAGGACCTTGAGCTGATTTAGTCCCAGCCCCTGCCATGGGCAGGGACATCTCACACTAGGCCTTGGTGCCCAAGGCTCTGTCCAACCTGGCCTTGAACACTGCCAGGGATGGAGCATTTACCACTTCTTTGGGCAACCTGTTCCAGTGCCTCATTGCCTAAAAGAACCAGCAGAGGACAATACTGGAGCATAACAGGATATGAGACACATCAGTGTATTCAGATATTTCACTACAGAATGATTTAAATTTAAAACAAAAAGAGTACTAAGAGAATTTATGAAATATTACAAGAAAAACAACAACCAAACAAACAAAAAATTTAAGCCAAGAATGTTCCCTAAGCTTTCTCTTTTCTTTTGATCAACAATCAGGAAAATTCATTCAGGTTTCAAATTTATAATTCTCTCATTTATTTATTGTTATTTCAATTATTTGTTTCTTTTTAACAGAATGAAATTAAATCTATTGACTTTTGCAATCAAGTTTTATAAATGATCGTACGTGTTTTGTTATTTATTATTTCCTAATAAGTATGAGATCATTGCAATTAGATGATGGCAGCATTATCAACACTGTTTTTATGATACTGGAACAAGAAATTAGGAGTTTAGACCACAAACATTTTCTTTTACTTCTTTATTTTAGTCTTTCATAATATCAGTTCCAAAGAACTCTTATACAAACCATTTAAACTAACTTTTCACAGAGTGTGTGAGAAGTTGAAGTTATAATAATGGTCATAGTGGTGATAACTTTTTACTAAAGCAATATGTAGCATTCAAATCAGAAGAAACCCAGTGCTCGTTTCTATCATTCTAGAAAGTTATTTTTTCCCAAGTTGAAGAACTAATAATGTGTCAACAAAACAGTATTAGTGAAGCATTTGGCTGAAAACTGTGTTAAATTAATTCATCAACTCTAGGTTAAAAATAAAAAACAGGTTAGGAGAAACTGTTTGCCATGAGCCACAATGTATTTTTGCAAGACATAGTAAAAGAGGATGTGTTAAGATACTTTCATCTTTCTTCACAGCAGCTAATATGTATGCTAATTCACAGGAAGCCAGATCATGCCTGGTCAGTTCTCACTATAAAGAACCTCATAGCAAGATTAAGATTAATTTTAGTTGATTTAAGGCTGCGGTGAGACATTGCATGAGCATGTACATTTGGTTTCAATATGCCTGTGCAGTTCAATTGTAGAATAAATATTTACTGAAGCTGACAGTCTAGTGCATGTGTTGACAACTTGACTTAAACTGTTTGTGTCATGAAAACTGAAATCCTTGAACAGTAGTTGTGTTTTGAATACCCAAAACAAAATCAGTGCAGGGCCACCTTCTCTCTTGTTATACCATTCACAGGAGGAGGAAGACAGTGAGTCAAGGAATGTGGCATTTTTCAACCACTGACTTTTTTGAAGAAATGGTTGGAGATACAGATGCAGAAACGGAGAAAAGTGCAACCTCTAAACAAAGAGGCTAATTGAAAAGTAAACTTTTTCCTCTGAAAACCTGTTTTTCTCCATACCTGGTCTTCTTTCACTGCTCAGTCTTCTCTTTTTCTATTACCTTGGCAGCAGCACAGAAGAAACTATCCAATCCAGGGAAGACACAGCAATGGAGATTTCCACTTATTTTTATGATTCCATTCTCTTGACGTCAGGGCCAGGCTTATGTTACAAAATACACACAAACATTTCACTCAGACATGTTCTCATAGCCATGAAGAAATTATTTGTGATGGAGTGTACAGCAAAGGGACAGCCCTTCTCAAAAGTCAGAACTTCCCTGCTACATTTCTCAGGGCTTTTGTTTCCTATTGTTCATTGCCTTAGTTCCCATGGGACAAGAGTAAAGGTTCCAGTTACAACAAAGAGAAACAAGCAGCAATTATCAGAATTTGTCTAACAAGATAGGCTGTTCCTATTGTGTCAAGGAGTAACTCCTCCCAGTGAAAATTTGGGAGAAAATGTAAAATTGTTTTTGGGGATAAGGGAAAGCTGTGTGTTAATTTTATATGTTAAACTTGTCTAAACTTATTACTGTTTGTTAAAGAAATTTAAGTATAGAGAAAAATCATCCATGTGAGTGAATTGCAAACATTATCTTCTAAATTTTTTCTCTGTTTTCTATTCACATGGATTAATTATTTTCAACATGATCTGAAAGCTAATTCCAGAACCAAATCATTAGGGAAATATGATGTTAATGCGTACATGTTAATAGACATATTAATCAATTACTTGGTGAGTGCTATATTACACATATAAGCTTGAAAACAAAATGTTCTACAGGACCAAGCTGTTCTGAACTAACATTATAAAATGTGATGCAAATGTAAATCTGTCTCCTTTTGGCTAGCAATCGTTTTCTCTACTTTTCTTCTATGTTGTTCTACTTTTTTTTATAAACTAAGAAATCAAATTTCAGTTGAGAAGTGCTTCATAAAGCATGCATTATTCTGAATGTCTTTTCAGCAATATGAGGCAATATCAAGACAATATATTGTAGAGCAAGAAGGCATAACTTTTCTGCAAAATTACTGTGCAGCAGAAAACAGAAAATTTGTCTTAGTGCTTTTAGGTTTCCCACTATTTTTTCAATTTCTCAATGACTTTTTGAAAATGCTCAATAAAGTGGATACTGCGTAGGAATAGGGCATACAAAGTAAGTCTATGTTCTTTCATTTTGTCACCTTATCTATTCATGCCAGGAGTAGTGTTCTTGGTATAGTCAAAAAGAATTTATGCAATATTTCCCAAAATTAACAATTACAAGTATGCAAGCTTCAGAAAGATTCCTAGGTGGATAGACCTCACAGTTTCCATAAGCTGGCTGTGTGCAATTTCAAAGCAAATTTTATAGCCAGAGCAGAACTGATACAATGCGACTGTTAATACCATATCTGCAATCATCAAAATTGCCTACACTGTGACTACTCTAATCTTGAGACATTAGTGAGATTAAATTATATTTCTATCAAAGTACTAATAGAAATTTGCAAGGATAATGCATTTTTATAGCACAATATGCTATGACATTACTATGACCCTTATAGAGCTTTGGTTGGCCATGGAGACCAAAGTTCAGAATGGTATTTGAAAAAAAAAAAAGCAAAAAAAAAAAGCTAAATAACAGAGGTGAACCACATACAACAAACTACTACACATATAGATATCAAAAGGAGATTTCTTAACCTGATTATCAATTTTCTGTCAATTTTCCTAATATTTCAGGCTCATAAGGAGAAAAATAAATAAAAATTCAATTTTTACACTGTATTCATCTGTGTATGATTTTGTTTCAATCACATTGTGACCCAGACCTCATAGTAGAGACATGTGCTTGTACAATTTTGTTTTTTGAACTGCCATTTCTTTTCATTCTTTTTTCCTTTCTCTTCTGACCAGCCCCTCTTCTCTGCTCTTGTGAGGCTTCACTTGGAGTACTGTGTACAGTTCTGGTGTCCTCAACATAAAAAGGACATGGAGCTGTTGGAGCAAGTCCAGAGGAGGGCCACAAGGATGAGAAGAGGACTGGAGCACCTCCCGTATGAGGACAGGCTGAGAAAGTTGCAGCTGTTCAGCCTGGAAAAGAGAAGGCTGCGTGGAGACCTTATAGCAGCCTTCCAGTATCTGAAGGGGGCCTACAAGGATGCTGGGGAGGGACTCTTCATTAGGGACTCTTCATTAGGGACTCTGGTGGTAGGACAAGGGGTAATGGCTTTAAACTTAAACAGGGGAAGTTTAGGTTAGATATAAGGAAGAAGTTCTTTACAGTGAGGGTGGTGAGGCACTGGAATAGGTTGCCCAAGGAAGTTGTGAATGCTCCAACCCTGGAGTTGTTCAAGGCCAGGCTGGACAGAGCCTTAGGAGACATAGTTTAGTGTGTGGTGTCCGTGCTCATGGCAGGGGGTTTGGAAGTAGATGATCTTAAGGTCCTTTCCAACCCTAACTATTCTATGATTCTAAGATTCTTAGATAACGTGTTGTGTCACTCTTTTAGATTAACTTGCTTTTCTTAACTAACCACTCCGCCTTGTTCATATAAAGTAAATTTTTGTTAATGTGCATGGTTTGGTTTTTTTCTGTGTTTACAAGTTGCTGTGGCTTAATCCTGGAAGGCAGCTCAGCCCTACATAGCTGCTCGCTCGCTCCCCTTGATGGGATGGAGAGAATCAGAAGGGTAAAAATAAGAAAATTCATGTGTTGAGATAAAGACAGTTTAATAGGTAACACAAAACATGTGCACACATAAACAAAGCAAAAAAAGAAATTGATTCACCACTTCCCATCAGCAGGCAGGTGTACAGCCATCTCCAGGAAAGCAGGGCTCCATCACATGTAACGATGACTTGGGAAGACAAATGCCATCACTCTCCCTCTTCCTCCTTCTCACCCACAGCTTTTATTGCTGAACATGATGTCGTACGGTAGCAACAGCTGTCCCAGCTTTGTCCCCTCCTAACTTCTTGGGCAGCCCAGCCTGCTTACTGATGGGTCATATGAGAAGAAGAAAAGGCCTTGGCTCTGTGTAAGTACTGTTAAGCAATAACTAAAACAGCCCTCATTTATCAGCATTATTTTTATTGCAATTTGGAAACAGAGCACCATAAAAGCTACTACGAAAAAAATTAACTCTAGCCCAGACAAAATCAGCAGGCAAGTGCAGTCATCTCTAAAATTAAATGTAAAAGAATACAGTGCATTCTCTTCTTACTGATAGTTTAATATTAGATATCAAAGTAAATGTGATACTCATGTATGGGCTCAGACCACACTACCCAA
>NW_009937945.1:0-7203 GCF_000696875.1 Nestor notabilis
GATCCGTTGTGGTCTCAATTTATAACATGGTTCAACAAGGCCAAGTGAAGGGTCCTGCAGCTAGGTTGAGGCAACCCCCGCTATCGATACAGGCTGAGACATGAAGGGACTGAGAGTACCCCAGAAGAGAAGGACTTCGAGGTACTGGTGAATGAAAGATTGGATATGAATGGCAGTGTGCACTCACAGTTCAGAAAGCCAACCATCTGCTGGGCTGCATCAAAAGAAATGCAGCCAGCTAGTCAAGGGAGGTGATTCTCACTTCTGCTTTGCTCTGGTGAGACCCCACCTGCAGTACTGCATCCAGCCCTGGAGTCCTCAGTACAGGAACTAGATGGACCTGTTGGAGAGGAGAGACACAAAAATTATCAGGGAGCTGGAGCACCTCTCCTGTGAGGGAAGGCTGAGAGATTTGTGTTTGTTCAGCCTGGAGAAGAGAAGACTCAAGGGAGTCTTTATTGCAGCCTTTCTGTACTTCTTAAAAGTAGTTAGTTAGAAGGGATTCAGGCTGGATGTGAGGAAAATATTTTTTACAATCAGGATGGTAAAATACTGGCACAGGTTGCCCAGAGAAGTGGTGGATGCACCGTCCCTGGAGACATGCAAGGCCAGGCTGGATGTGTTTCTGGGCAACCTGATCTAGTTGAAGATGTTCCTGATCATGGCAGAGGAGTTGGACCAGATGGCCTTTGAAGGTCCCTTGCAACCCAAACTGTTCTATGATTCTATAATTCTACAATGGTATTTTCTGCTCAACATGAAGCTTTAGACTCCTTGAAAAATAAAGTTCACTGAGGTTTTTCAAGGGTGAAAAAGAAACAGCTTTGGTGCTCCAAAAAAAGTCTTAATTGAGCATATTTTTAAATGAAGGCTTTTCTAGTATCAGTAAAATTATGTAATGTGCACAAAAGTTATTTGAGGTGTGGGTTCTTCTACTTCTTTGCAATTTTCCCTGCAGAATGAGGGGAGTTTAGTCATGAAATTAATTACATTATCTCCTGTCCTTTGTTGTTTCTGTTTTAAGCTAAATGTGTTTGTGATGGTTGATAGACTTATCAGTACTACAACTTTTGTATGTAGAATGACACAGATGTGTTAATAGTACAGAAAAATTTTTCTTACCAATTTTGCTTTTAGTTTTCAGTTTAATTCAGTATCTAATAAATAGGCATAAATGTGGTTGTACTATCATGGTTAATAGAAGAAGCAAACATGATTGTTAAAACCAGGAGTAGTTGAACTTTTTTTATGAAGAGCAGATAAGTAGTTTTAGGCCAGGTTTACCTCTGTCAGAAACAGTCACTGCAGCACCCTGCTTACACCAAGACTGAATTTATACATTTTGCACACAAGTTACTGAAGTAATTTGAGTACATACGGAATGCAGAATTTAAGAACATTGTGACTAGAGGTTTTCACGGCTATGATTTCAGCTGTATAATCAAAACACTAATTACCATCCTGTTTGCTGCAGTTTTTCAGAGCTGTAATTGTCATGGAAAAATATTTCTTATGCCTCCACCTTTACCATAAAAAGCTTTTCAGCAAAAACCACAAGATCTGCTTAATGAAAGAGGTACACAAAGAATGGTTTGTCCTAAAAAATGTGTTCTGACCTTGGCTCCACACTTACATTTCCATGACAAAGTATTATCCCCTACAAATAAAATACAGGGGCTGGTAAGTAGACTTAAATCCATTCACCTTGTTTAAATAGGCTTTGAAGAAAGGAGCTGTGCAGGATTGCAGTGTACAGCGTCCTACGCTGGAGGTCCTGGTGTGCAACAGTTTTTCCATGATTGTTGCTGTTGTAGCCTGATCAGACATGTGCTATAGCTGAATGTGTGCAGTTACTTACTCATACACAAGAAAGTGGAATTAGTGAGCCTACCATGTTATAGACTGCCCAACTGAGGGACAAGGATTGGGTTTTGTTCTGTGTTTATGTGGTATCTAGCATAATGTGATCTTGGCCAATGAAGAAAGATTCCAGGAGATAGCTCACAATACAAGTGAGAAATAATCATTATGATAATACCATAATGGATTGTTCTAATTCAGTTGGGGGGGGATCACACTTCTGACTGATTTGTTATAAAAACAGATGTTATACAACAGACCTTAAGGGAATCTCATAAATTATGTTAGTAAAATCATAACCTTAGGTTACTCATCTGAAGATCCTGCATAGTGCTATTATTTTCTTACCTACAACTTCTAAAGTTCTTTAGAAGTTTTACAGATGCTAAGTCTGAATCTGCTTCACAGAAGAACTGTTTCTCTTGTTTGGTCTGGAAAGCAGCTGCATCTTGTTTGGCACTCTGCTATCACTGAGATCTAACTCTACTGATCTTGACAGAACACCAATACAAATATACAGGGCTTGCTTTCAATGGCCATGTTTTTTCAGTGCTCCAGAGAGCATAAAGCTTAATGACAACTCTCCTTCAATAATAAGTTCCTCAATTTGGTAAAGTTCATAAGCACATGCTTTAACCCTATCTAGGTACATAAGACTTAAGAACACAGGCAAATTCAAGTATGCTTTTAAATTCCTGAGTGTTTTGCTGAGTTCTGGTGCAGCAGAGCAGCACCATCATACTGCTCTAGTGAGAAAATGCTTCCTGCATCTGGGATAGTCATTGTACTAAAGGATTAATTTCAGCATAAAAAGCTTTTTAAAATAGTAGCATAGCAATTTAACAAAATTATCCTCAAATAGTCAAGGAGTTCCAATACAGCAAAAATAGCAATCATTTATTATTATTATTGTGGCTTTTTAGTTGGGAACAAGTCTACTTACCTCTAGGTACTGGAAAGATCAGAAACAGGCTATAAAAAAAATTGCCTCTGTAATATTAACCTTTTAAAATCAGTAGAATTGTTTATAGATCAAGCTGTGATTACTGGAATGTTTTTGCTTTCTGATCTTAGATTGTTGAGCTCTGAGTCTGTACAAGTAGAATTTTACTTAATAAAAAGTATGCCGGTAATAAATCAGTCTCTGCCCATTCCTCTAGCCATTGGATTGTCACTTTCTATCTATACAGTAGAGCATATTTTTGGTGCAAATGAAACCAGTTTTAAAAACAAATGTCTCCATACTGAAATAATGCCTGGCATGGGCACAATATTAGTATTTGTGGCTGTAAACATACACACACATATATAATCAATGGCTTTGGGTCACTTGCAACAGTGGAATGATTTTAATTCTTGATATTATAAATAGCATTAAAATACCTTAGAGAGTAAGTTCTGTGTGTCATCCATAAAAGGCTGGGTGAATCATTAAACAGTACAGTGTTCATTTTGTGAAATACAGGCCTTAGTTACCAATGTCTCAGTAATGAATCTACTGTATTTCTAGCCTAAGGCTGCATATTAAGGAATGAGCAATTTCTTCAGCTGTAATGAAATGTCATCACATTATGCACATATCAGCACAGAAACATACTCCAGCTTTCTTTGCCCTCTGCATATAGAGACCATGCACTCCTCATTCTGGCTTTACAATTAGCAGTAAGAATGTATCAGCAAGTACAGCAGCACTGTATAAGCTGATACTCAAAGCTCTGGACCATTTATAACATACCACTGGTATGTTATAAATGAACAGGCTGTGATTCTGCTTTTCCTTGTATCAAACCTTTGTCTCCCATTAGACTCATGTTCTTCTATCAAGAGGTAACAGTTATTCTAGGGATGTAAGCCACTCTCCAGTTTGGTTGGCAGGTAATTTTTCGAGTATGTGGTCATTATGTCTGCACTGATGGGTGTTTCTTGTTACAGGCTTGTTATTTTTAGAGATGTAAAACCCCCTAAGAATGCTGCCACCCGCAAGAGGAAACAGCTAGATGGAAGGGACTTAAGCTCTGCATGATCCATTTCCTGGTAGTATCTCTTTAACCTTCTGTGATTTCTGTTGCTTTTCATCCTACAGTGTATTTTCATTTGTATTTCTGAAGTAAGGGATCAAGTGCAACCTCAGAATTGATGCATTCTGGGACTCAAGGAGGAAGTCCCATCAATGTTACAGAAGTTTCGTACATCTGCTGGAGAGAGGACTGTAAGCCTGTGGGCAAGCTGTCAAGCTGAAGGAGTACAACAAGGGTGACAACAAAATGTTTGGACCAAGATGTTCGGTCCAAAATGTTTGGACCAAATTTTTATTATTGATTTTATTCCTGGTTGTCTCTGTTTTCAAATTAGATTCCCAAGCAAGACCTTGAACCACAGAGTGTGGAGCATGTGCACTCAGCTAGTCTTTGTTCTTCATACACAAAAGAAGTTTGGTTAAAATCATCAGGGATATACTCTGCCTTTAAAGAGTAGGGCTAGTTCTATCAAGTAGCTCTGATGCATTCAAAACAAATAGAAAATGACAGAAAACTAGCACATACCCAGATCAAGAGAGGAAATACTTTTCTTTGTCACAGATGTCAATGTATAAGCAAAAATGGATGATGTGTGTTTTCTGGAGGTAGAATAGCATTGAAATCAACAGAAGGATTTTGTGCACTGTTCACTGCAAACAGACAGAACTACAAACTATGAGCAGAATGATTATATAATGTCTGTTATAAACACTTCATTATGCTCAATTTGCACGATGTTTAACTTTCACATGGAATTGAGTTTTGAGTATTCACACTATTCTTAACACAAAGTACATAATTAAGCCAGGCTGCAGCATAAATAATGGAAAAATGAGTAAGCTGTCCCTCATTCCTCTGAAAATCTTGTTCCAAGGTAGAAGTATTTACATCTGGTGAGTAAGAAAATGCAAAATTAAAAGGAAATTAAAGCTAAGAGATAAAAGATTCAGGAGTTCATCAGCTGGTGGACTCTGCTGATATTGAGATGCAATTGCTGAAGCAGCTAGAATGATAGCATTATTTTTTGCTAATATTTATGTTATTGAAGGAAATACCACCCAGATAGGATTAGAACATAGTTGTATCATGTCTTTTGCTGAGAAGCAGGGACAGCCCCCATCCCAATGTGTTTGTATCTGCACTTTAGCAATGTTGACAAGTACATATCCATGGTGATCTTTGAAGAAGTTGTTCAATATACTTTCTTGCCATGTAACACACTAACAGAGCTGGCAGTCATATTCTAAGTTAGTAGCATTTTCCAAATGACCCTGAAATTTGTGACTGTGAAGTTGTGAGCATTTTGAAACATACCCTGCTAATGAATACTTGCAGTAGTTACAAAAGCTCTGCATGTTATATGTATGGCGTCTACCAATGCTACTGCAAGTACATGATTCTAGTCCAATTAGTTTGTTAAGAGGTCAAAAGAAGTTTCCCATATAAAATCGATATATAAACATATATATATTTTCTTGCTTTAGCCCTTGCTTGTAAATTGCCCTAATGTACTGAAGGAAAATGTCTGACTTAATTTCTGTAATGAAGAAGATTCTCTTGAGGTTTGGAATTCAAGGAACAAACAGCAGGCACTCCCCACACTTTTTGTTTCACTCTTTCTCTTAAAGGCAATTAAGCAGGGCAGGGGTGGAATTGAAAACACATGATTTTGTCATCCTGTTTTTTTCTCTGACTGACCTGTCATATGCAGGCAGTAAGATAATTTCTCTTTGTAAATCATCTTAAATATATGCTTAGCTATTGTGATTTGTTGTTTCTGGCCCATCTCTGCTTATTGTTCACATTTCAGTGAGAAATACATTAGCACAGACAGTTAAGTGACTTCCCTTCATAGCCGGAGACCAACATTTAATGACAGTGATAGAATGGGCTGATATTTAGATGTGAATACCGACACTCAGACTCCCTTGTAAGAAAGTTTACACTCTTTTCTCCATTCTCTTTCTTTTTCATTTGGCTTTTCTCTCTGCTTCCAGCAGTCCTAACTTTGGGTTTATCTTCTTCACTGCACTACTAAGAAACCAGAATAAGCATATCTGTCTTATTAGTAGATAGAATGTGTTAGGAAGAAAAGTTTGTACCAGGCTGACCTTCAGTTGGTCCTTGAAAGTGTTTGGAGACCATTAGCTTTCTTTTGTGTCCTTGATGATGTCCAAGGAACAATGGCAAGTATGGAATAGATACCTCCTCCCTTCCTGAAAATTAGGAAGTTCTAGGAAGTTTGGGGGGGGGGGGGGGGGAAAAAGGGGAAAAAGAGGGGGGCGTGGGGGGGGGGGGGGGGAGGGAAATAGGGGAAAAAGGAAGTTGGAGAACCAGTTTCTAGTCCATATATATAACAGAAAACATGGGGTTGGAGCATGAAGTGTACTGTACTTCCAAGTGACAGAAGCTTTCCAGACCAAACAAGAGAAAGCTTTTCTGTGAAGCAGATTCAGACTCAGCAACTTCAAGACTTCTCAAGAACTTTTAGAGTCATAGGTAAGAAAATGATAGCACCATGTAGGATCTTTAGTTGAATAACCTAGTGATAAGTATGTGAAAAATGCAGGGATAGATCTGTGACATTACAGAGCTGAGAGCATATGTTAGCCCGAAGGAATTCCTGCTTTCCTTATAGTGCTGTCACATGCTTGGAAAGCATCCAGATGATGCACGTCACCATCTTTGGTTGTTCCTGCAAGCTGTCCACCCTGTCATTCTGCCCAAGGGAGCTTTATCTGTATCAAGGGTGCTGTTCAGCTGTTCAGATGTTAAGACAATTCAGTTCATGTATTAAGACAGATCAACATTTCAGTGTGTTAATATTGCAGACTATGAGATCCAGTAGCTGAAAGTCCTCATTCATTAGTCCTATCATATTTAGATGCAGCAGTTGAATTGGTGATTTTAGTCAAAAGCATATTCAGAGTCTTCAGGTGAACTCTATGACAGGGATCATATAGCAAAGAACTACTCCTCCAGTAGTAAACTCTGTTAAACTAAGCAGAAAGAAAAAAAAATTATGTATTATGCTTAGGTCTGCTGAAATATTTTTTAAGATGTGAGCACGTATTTAGAATTTAAACTGGCCTCTTTTTTTCTTCATTATTAAAGTGGAATAATTGTTTTGTCTTTATTATTAAATTACAGATCTGCAATAGATACATCTATTTATACGGATATATTAATACAACTCAATTGTATTGATATGTATAAATTTAAAGAATTTGTAAGCATGGTCAATTTTCAGAGAAAGTCAGTTTTCACATTTCCAAAGTTTTCAACCCTGGAGAACTGAAAATATAATGAATTTATATTTTTATTA
>NW_009937946.1:0-204 GCF_000696875.1 Nestor notabilis
CCCCGTGGGGTGAGGGGACCCCAAGTGCTGCGTTTTCAGACCCAGGTTTGCTCTGACCAGTGGAGATGGGCTGTGACAGGCTGAGAACACTGAGCCTGGAGAACCTCAGAGCAGCCTCCAGTGTCTGAAGGGGGCTACAAGGATGCTGGAGAGGGACCTTCATCAGGGACTAGAGTGATGGGACAAGGGGGGAAACAGGGGAAG
>NW_009937946.1:577-896 GCF_000696875.1 Nestor notabilis
GTGCCGCCGCGGCGGGGGGCAGGGCTGTAATTAATTGGCAGGAGCAGCGGGTCAGCGCGGCGGTGGGGATTACTGTGGCCAGGATCTCCATCGGCCACGGATTAGGAGCCAGCGGAGCCTCTCCTGAGTGGATCTGAGGGGATTGCTGCTCCTAATCAATGTAAATGAGGCTCCCCTAGGGCCACCCTTTATGGCATTAACGAACTAACGGGATTAGCCGGAGCAGGGTGAGAAATCCTCTCTGAGCTGCAGCGCGTGGCAGGGCCAGGGCCGTGGTGGGGCTGGGGAATGCCAAGCACCCACCGCACCCAGGGCTGTG
>NW_009937947.1:0-6967 GCF_000696875.1 Nestor notabilis
GTCCTTTCCAACCCTAACTATTCTATGCTTCCTCCTTACCAGAGTCTGCAGGGCATCAAGCTTGGCACTTTGCAGGTCTGAGTCCATCTTCTCAATGAGCAGAGGCAGAAGGAACTGCAAAGAGAGGCACTTAGATTCAGCCCACCCTTTGCACCATGTTATCCACAGCCCTGCAGGGCTGCAACCTCAGCCTCTGCGAGGAGAGCAAAGGTGGAGGGATGCCTGCAAGAGGCAGTCCCTTCCCAGGTTATCAGTGTCAGCACCCTCCCCATGCCCTGCCCCAGCAGGAGACAGGGCTGCCCTAGTGCAGGCTCCTGGTCCCAACTGTTCGCATCTCACAGAGCCACAGCAGGAGCTGCAGCACTAGGAAATGCAGCCTGTGCTCAGGGAGCAATGGGATGCCCAAGAACTCCCTAGGAGCTTCCTACCTCAGCAAATTGGGGTGTGGAGGCCAGTACAGCCCGGAGGCTCAGGATCAGGTCTTCCCTCTGGATGCCGTGAGGGTCATTAGGGGGCTGGAAAGGAAGCAGAAAGCAGGTCAAGGAACCTCCCAACCCAGCCATCAGCTGAAGCTGCATCACCTCATCTCCAGCAAGGCAGCAGCAGCACCAGTTACTGCAGCTAGCTTGGCACCAGCCTGCCAGCATGGGTACTACAGCTCACAGCTTGATACCGCCCAGCCAAGACTCTTGCCCATCTTCTCCACCCATTCCCTGGTGGAGACACAAGCCCCTGAGAAAACACCAGAAGGAACAGGCTGTAGCACAGGGCAGACTCACTCACTGGAGTAAAATCAATGGGGAAGTAGCAGGATGTAACTTCAAACAGCTCCTCCACAAAGGGACCTGCAGGGAGAGGAGAGACTGAGTATGCAGAGATGCTGGGCAAAAGAGGCACAGCAGCTATGCCCAGCACCCACCACAGGCTGGCTCTACAGCTCCTAAAATATGTCAGGGACCACCCCAGCCCTGGTCAGACCCAAGAGCCACCCCTCCAACAGCTCACTGAAAAGTGGCATGTGACCCAGTCAGCTCTGCACAGCTCGCACAGGCTCACCCAGGGCATAGCTCTTGGCAATGAGATCACGCACAATCTGGAAGGCCACCAGCAGATTGCGGGGATCCTTCTCCCCATCCATCACCTGGATGAAGCCAAAGGTGAAGTCAGCACCCAGGCCCTTCAGCTCTGCAGAAAGAAGGAACATGAGCAGGTGCAGGACACCAGATCCCACCAACATGGCATGAAGTCAGCACGGTTTCCCCCGCCCTTCCAGCTCTCCGCAGCCAGACCCACAGAGCCCTCAGAGAAGGCAAAACCAAACCTTTTTCCCAGTCTGGAAAGCCCCAGGGTGGTGCTGTCACCTGCCCCCTCACCTTCCTCCCTGGTGCCCATGAAGTTGGTGATGATGCTGTAGACTGTGTGGCGGTCCAGCTGCAGCAGGGACTGGAGGGAAGAGCAGAGCAATCAAAACACTGCTGCACAAGGCAGCACCACCACCCACCACCCAAGGACAGCACAAGCCCTTGAGAAGAGGGCAGGATCCCCAGCAGCCCAGCTACTCCTTCCTGGCATGCAGATCCTATTTATCACATGCAAAGCGTGCACATGCCTATGCAATGGCACGTGAGCATGACTGTCCATCACTGCATGAATGCACCACCGCAGTAACACCAGAGGTACACATGCTGCCCAAGGCCCTGCCAGTGTAAACAGACTTAAATTGGAGAAGAATCTGGGGCCTGAAGGCACTTAAAACACAGCCTGGAGAATAGAGCAAAGGAAATAATTCCCCCAAGGCTGAGAGAAGAGAGGACAAAGGCCAAACAGGATGCTTGGCTGCTATCTGCCTCTCGCTCTGCAGTGAGCCATGCTGTCTCTAAGCTCTGCAGAAGCACCGCACTGCGCTGAAGGATGCACTACACTGCACTGCTACTGCATGTGCACAGTCCTCAGGGTGGGCAGGCCATCCCCACACACCCAGGGAGCAGGGATAGGAGGATGGGAAATCTTATTGCTCACCTGCACATGTACCTCCTGGAAGATGGCTTTGAGCACAGACACCGCTAGCCCTGGGGACAGCACCTCACACATGCTCTGGGGACAGGAAAAGAAGAGCAGGAGCAGAAAATCATGGTGGTAACCATATAACAGAACTCATGCCTCTGTATTCCAGCTGCCTGCAGGATCCTCTCTTACAAAGAGAGCTCACCATCCCCACAGACAGGTCAGGACAAGGTCCTTATCATTTCTGCTTCTCCTCAGGGTAGCTAGGGAATCCTTGCCCAGTATCAGCACAGTGCAGGAAATCAAGACAGCCTCCTCTCTGCTGTCCCTCTGCAAGGGGCACAGCAAGGGGCATGCAGGAGACAGGGCAATGCCACCAGGCAGGAGCTAACAGCCCAGCCAGGCCCTGCTCAACATGCTGCTCCAGCCTGTACCCATGTATTGCACCTCCCTGGAGCACATCCCAGCACTGTGGGCTGAGGAAGGGAGCTCACCAGTGCTCGGAGTCCCTGGAGCACCGAGGGGATCACAAGGTGATGATCTTGCAGCCGGTTCTCATAGAACAGGACCAGATGCAGCACTGTCAGAAGCAGACACCAACATGTGTGTAAGTCCCAGGAAATGCAGCTGCCGGGCTCCAGCCCCAGTTCTGCCAAAAGCAGCTGCCAGAATAAGAATGAGTACATCTTGCACTGGTGAATGGGGCGAAGTGGGTGCACCCACCTGGCTCAAACACCTTCACCCTCCCCTCGAGAGCAACCCACCTCTGACCGCAGTGGGGCAGCACCCGCCTTTGGCCGCTGCAGAGGTGCTGGAGCCACCCAAGGCATTTGCCCTGGCCTGTCCCGACATGTGGGCGCAGACACCAGCACCAACAGGGCAGAGATGGGCTCAGTGGAGGCTGCAGGATGTCACGGGGTGCGGTGCAGGGCTGGAGCAGCAGCTCTGGCTCCACAGTGCGTTCCCGGCCCCTGAGTCACGGCCATGGGCGCCTGCACGCCCCGGCCCTCAGGAGCAGCACCAGGAAGCAGACTGGAAGAGCCGGCTGGCAGCATCCTGTGCCCAGAGCTGTGCAGAAACTCATCCCCCAGGAGCAGCCTGACGCAGAGCTTGGGAACTGAATTGCGTGAGGAAGGACACGAAGGGAGATGGGGCCAGCTGGGGTTGTCACAGCACCTACCTGTGCCCTGCTGGGAGCTGGTTCTGCTCACCTTCCTCCAGAGCTCCTGGTGACTTGCCTTTAACCCATCTCACTGCCCTGACTCTGCCAGGCACCCTCACTGAACCTCCCCACCTCCAGAGCACCCCAGTCCCAACACAGCCATCACACTCCAGCTACACCAGCAGCTAGTCTGTCCTCTGAACAGCTGCTCTTGCCTGACACCAGTCTGAGACTTACAGAGCCCCTAATGCCAAGGACTAAGCACCTTTTATTCCCAGCCTTCTCTTCCTCCACCTCACTTACTAGTTGAGCCCCCCTGCCTCAGCAGCCTGCTGGCACAGGTTCAGCTACCCATCAGCAAGGCCTCCACTGGATTCCCCTACTGCCAGCCAGCTGCTATGGGGCACTTAACACAGCCAAACCTTCTCCTTGCCTCCATTAACAGGGCACCCCAATCCTCTACTCCACTCTCATCCTTACACTGATCTCTCCTCCTCCCCAGGCACCAGGGCTCCCCCAGTGTTAACTTGGGCAGGCCAAAGGGCTGCAACGTGACTTGCTTTGTGAACAATGGTTTTCCTTCACTGAATCAGCACCACCAGAGGATTTTGACATGCAGATGCATCCCCAAGGTGTCCCATGTGGCGCTGAGCATGCCTCAGTGTGAAACATCCACACTGCCAGGGGCACCAGCAGTACCTAGGGCTTTGGTGTCTAAAGGGACTGACCTGAATTGCGTGGTGAGAGTGGCAAAAAGGCTGCAGTGTGAGGCCCCATGCCCTCCTTGGACTCTGACTTGAGCAACATGCACAAAGTTGTCACTATGCTAAATCAATCCCTTTGGTAACTGCAGGACAGACACTTGAGCAGCACACGCTTTGCTCCACGGCCCAGAGCAGCCCTTACCTTCCTTTTCCTGGAGCAGAGAGTAACACTGGAGCAGGACTTGTGACAGCAGCTGCATGCCTCGGCCTCGCATCCGAGGATCTGTGTTCTCTAGGCAAAACCTAGCCCATGGGGAGAAAGCACAAGAGGCCTGTTGTGAGCAGGGACACCGAAGCAGGAAGCACATCCTGAGCAGACACATTACAAAAACAAAGAGGTGCTGCTCTCTGGGCAGGGGGTGGTGGCCCAGTCCTGCCTGACCTGCCAGCAGGGTGCAAGCAGACTCTCTTCCCCTGACTGCACTGAACACATGCACCTGGAGCCATGCAGCAATAAATCCAAGCTTTCAAGTCAGACCAAAGAAATTGCTCTTGCACCTGAAGTTCAGGCTCCTGAGATCATAAGGGCCAAAAGAGGGCAAAGCCTCTTACAATGAGGCAAACCCAGCCCCCAGCTTGGGAGTAACAAGCCTCCCCAAGTCCCAGGCCACCACAGCTCACAGACAGAAGCAAAAGCTGAGTGCCAGCCAACTCGTGACATGGTGATGTGCAGCTGTGTGCTCAGGGACAGCCCCAGCTGAGAGGTGCCCTGCAGCTCGCTGTTGCCAGAACACCTCCTCCTTGGTTCTGGGAGAGCATCAAGAGCCGCTCCAGCCTTGCTCTTTCCAAATAGCTCCCAAGTCCTGGGAGGTAAAGCACTGCTCAGGCCTCCATGCTCCATGAGCAGACAACATCTTTGCAAGCCTGCATGCTGCATGTGTCTACCAGCACATCCTGCACTAGCATACTTCTTCACTGACTCTCCTTGCAGGAATCTTCCCTGCAAGGCCCTTATGCAAAGCATAACATGTAAAAGGCTTTTCTTACCCCAGGGCTTCTACAAGCTGTAGTACGGTCCAGCTTCCATCTTTCAACCCTGAAGAAAGGAGGTAAAGAGAGTAAACCAAAAAGACTCCCAGACCCTCAGCCAGGCACAGCGATGGAGACCATTCCAGGAAGGCTCCCGGCAGCACAGCAGCAGGAAAGGCTGTCCAGCACCTCACTGAGCACTTAGGTGGTGCAGCTGTCCCCAGCCCTGCCTGCAAACACATGTGGGACCAAGAGCTGCCCAGGCTAGATCAAAGCTGAGGGCCTCTGCCCGCTCCACACAGCCTGGCTACATCCATCACCAACACGTGGCTCCCCAGAGAAGAGGCCTCACGAACCCGCTTCTCTAATGTGAAAAAGAAGGAGGAGACAGAGAGCAACTCCCCAGGTGCTTCCTGAGGGAGAAGTGTCAGAGCAAACAGCGCAGATGCCAGCAATCACCCAGCTTCCCACCTTGGCTCCACCACCTCCATGCTATGCTGAGTAAGACCTGCACAAACTCCCTCCGATATGGAGGGCAGGGAGAAAGGTAACTTTGTGGTCAGAGAAAGACAAGGAGTCTGTTTCCAGCTCTGACTCAGACACCTCGCCAGGTTGCCTCACTCGCCTCCTGCCTCAATATCCTTGCAGCCCAAGTGGGGGAAGAGTCACTCCTCGGGAGGCTTTGGTAAGGACCTGCTGCATCCTGCAAGAGCCTTGGCAGAAGGGTCTCCATTCCTGCCACCCACCACCAACATGACACCTTCCCAGTAGGACAGCTCTGTGTGTGCCCCGTGGTCAGACATGGGGTGGGAGGCACAAGACTGCTTTTAGCTTCAGACCCCTAACCTGCAGCTCAGGCGGCAAGGGACGTTACTGGAAACAAGCAGCACTCCTCACTACCAGGACAAACCAGCTGTCCTCCACAAAACCCAGCACCTTCCAGTCACCGAGACTCACTGTCTTTGCCCAGGAGCACTTCTGGGCACTCTGGATGGCCCTGTTCATCCGTCTGCCCTGCTGAAGTCTTGCCTACATGACTGACAGGGCACCTACTCCCTCAGAAGCCTGAAGGTTTCACTCGGGGCTTTCCCAGGCCTTGTCTCAGCTGGTGTCTCCTGCTATTGTAAGCATTCACTGGCTTTTCCTAAGCAGCTAATTCCAGCATTAAGTCACGCTGTTCATCAGAGAGCAGTCTCTGGGGATGGGAGAAGAGATGAGAGTGTTTTCTGACAGCAGGCAGCCGTAACTGCAGAGATAGAGCTTGCAATCCCGCTTGGCGCAGCAGAGAGAGGGAGCCTGGGCTGAGGGACAGAGCAGATAAGGGGAGCAGTGAAGAAGAAGAGGAGCCCAGCAGGCTGCAGAGTCAACAAGCACTGCCTTGAGGACAGCTGTAACCTGCTGGAAAAATCTCTTGCAAAGCAGTGCAATAGCAAGTGGGTGCTGTGCACTGGCACAAGGCAGAGAGGGCTGTCAGGGGAGCTCATACAGCCCCTTCATACCCAGCATCCTGACATCCCACTCTGCAAGCTCATGAGAAGCCCTCATGTCTCTGAACCACTGTGGAGCAGGTCCAAGACAAGCTGTGTCTATGCAGCCAAGCACTCTGCCTCTCTGGGGTTCACAGACCAAAAGCAGCATCTACACAGAGCTCCTTAATCAACAGGAAAGAGCTGAAGTGCAGTGGTCAAACCACAATCAGTTATTGATGCTCCCCGCAGTTGGAGGCCCCTTCACCACACGTGGGGTGACCACAGCAGCCCCGACAGCAGGATCTGTGAGTGCTGCCTCCTGCTCACAGGCAAAGCCCTGCTGGCCACCGCTAAAGCGCCAGCATGGTGTAATTGGAGCTGCTTCATCAGCACAGCAGTGAGCCTGTGAAACTTCTGCCTCCACATCTGGCAGCAGCGGCACGTCCCCAAGGTTAATTACACACCTTGAATACCAGCACTCCTTTAGCAGGAGGAGCTGCCTTCCTGTTCTGGTGTTCCTGCAACCCCAGAGGCTAAACAGAAACAAGCCATTTATCCATCGCTGCGTTATTACTCAAATCAATCTGCTCCCTTTCCCT
>NW_009937947.1:6989-8249 GCF_000696875.1 Nestor notabilis
TTAATCACTTCTGCAGGCTTTCCATTCCTGTCTCCCCCACACCCTCAGAACACAGGGAGCGTGTGATGGATTTCTGTACCCGCAGTATCCTCTCCTCATCTTGTAACAAAACCGAGTTCAGCCTCCTCCTGCCACCCACCGACCTGTGCAGCCCAACTGCCTGTGACGGCACCGAGCCCTCTCTTCCCCTTGCCAAGTCACACTCAATTTAATGCTCAGCAACACACGGGAGAAGCTCAGTGTGTTTCTTCCAATAATTGCACAAGGGCCACAAGGTTAGAAGCAACCACCCCTTTCGCTCAGGGATACATGATGTAATTTAATACTCTGTGGTGTGTGACTCTGAGCAGGGCGAGGGCGGCCGAAGGGGACTTGCCGGCTCCTCGCTTGTCAAGGTGGGTTTGTCACAAGTGCCAGCGGCTGATGAGAGCTGGGCTGGGGGCAACAGGGGCAGCTCTTCTCCTTGTGTGTCTCTGAAGAGACAAAGCCTTCTCTGGGCACTTCTATAATGTGAACACAGATGACAACAGCAGTTGTAAGGTTATCTGCCCCCTGTCTGTTCCAAATATGTAGGAGGCTTTGTGTAACTCTTTTGCAAGATCTTGAATGTCACCAGGTTTAGTGAATTCCTCCAGATTTCCTTGGCATTTTCTTCACACGCACCACTGGGTTACCCTCCTGTTCTGCCAGCTCATCTCCTCAACAAGATCCTATGGATCAGTTCACAATCCCTCAGCCATGGGAAATGTCTATAAGCTACCCTTTTGCGTAACGTAACCTACATAGACCTTCTCTGCTCTCTCAAGTCCTTTACAAACACGCTGAAGCCACTGCCTAGAAACACAAACACGGCATCTTATCCTTAGAAAGCCACATTCCTGAAGCTGCAAATTCCCTAATGTAACAAAGTCACCAAACCACCACCCCAAGCAAAAACACGAGTCACCCATGGAAACCAACTGCCTCCAGCCCTACCAGGAAAGGAGGAGAAACCACAGTGACGGCAGTCAGAGTCTGGGACCCAAAAACAGGGACTAGTGAAATCAGTGCATCAGTCACCCCCCACAGCATCTCAGCAAGGCCAGGAGCTCCCTTCCCAGTGGTGCCTTCACTGCTACACAGCCACCCCCCAGACAGCCATAATGGCTTCCACTGCACTCCAAACCCCCAGTACTGGGCCTGCAGCCTTGTGCTCCTGTCAGCTCACACATCCCACATGACATCCCCCTCCCTGGCGCCCCAATTCCCTGTTCCAGGCCA
>NW_009937947.1:8260-8494 GCF_000696875.1 Nestor notabilis
CCCCCCACATCCCTGTTCCCGGCCCAGCCCCTGACACCACCAGTAGACTCAATACCTTCAACCCTAACCCACGCTCTAGACTAGCCACCTAAAACCCTGACCCCTCAACTCTCCCTTCACCACACCTCATCCTCGCCCCTACAGCCCTCACCCTGGCTACTGCCCCACACCTGCCCCATAGTCGCATCCTTTCAGTGTCCCGCTCACCGCTGCAGGCCCCACCCATTCCCCATG
>NW_009937948.1:0-422 GCF_000696875.1 Nestor notabilis
GCCGCCCGGGGCCCCTCCACGGGCAGGTGTGTGACGTGAGCACAAGGACACCACCCTCAGACCCAGCTTCAGATAACCGCAAACATGCATCAGGGTGTCTCCACCCCACGGAAGCTGCTGCACCTCCCAGCAACTCAGCTCCCGGGGAAGGGAGCAGGTGCTGCTCCACAGCTGAGCCAGCAAAGATCAGACACCACAGCTAGCCACCTCCCAGAACTACAGGGACTCAGGCAGCAAAGCACCCATGGAACCTCATCTCCCCAGCCCCCTGGCCAAGGGCCACTGCACGGCCCCACTGTCAGCTACAGCAGAGGAGCAGCATCTGCAGCAGGGCTGGTCTGGGCCCACGTCGTGGCAGCAGCGGCCCATGGGCATCACAAACTGCCTGGCAGGAGCAGGACCCACAACCCGGGGGGGGGCAG
>NW_009937948.1:433-752 GCF_000696875.1 Nestor notabilis
AATGGGCATCACAAACTGCCTGGCAGGAGCAGCACCCATGACCTGGGGGGAGACAGAGCTGCCAGAGCTCCACCAGAGCCCGGCCCTGAGTCCCAGGGTCCTACCTGAGACTGCAGAGCGTGCTGCTGCTTCCCGCTGTGCCTGCGTGACCAGCTGCTGCTCAGGCGAGACTGGCATGTACTGGATCTGCATGGAGGACAGGACAGGAAGGTCCTGCACCAAGTCACCAACCCACATGCACCTTCTCTTCGCCACACCGCCCTCTCCAACCCATCAGCAACAGCCACCAGGCCCCTTACCTGCGGCTCCCGCAGGAACT
>NW_009937948.1:851-1517 GCF_000696875.1 Nestor notabilis
CAGCAACAGCCACCAGGCCCCTTACCTGCGGCTCCTGCAGGAACTGGCTGCCCTGCTCATATTGGATATGGGTGATCTGACCATCCTGTACCTGCGGACAAGAGCTGCACTGAGGCTGTGCCAGGACTATCGGGTGTGGCTTGAGCAGAGTGAGCCACATGGAGCAAGAGGAGGCCCAGCCCCACACAGGTACCCTCAGGAGCCCCATCCACTACACAAAGGGAGCAAACAGCCTGAACCTTACCTGGATGTGATGTCCCCCTGGGACAACAACATACTCGTGGGGAAGCAAATGCTGTACACTGTCCTGGGCGATGATGTACTGAACCTGCAAACACAGGGATTCAGACCCATGAAATATCACCACTGCCCAATGCCCCTCCCCAACAGGGCTGGTTCTTGTCTGTCTCCTGTCCCTGCCTCACCTCTTCCCATTCCACCTGCACAGAACCTTCTGGCTCCCGAGACATGCCCCCCCTCACCTGGTTGTCAGAGGTCACCAAGTGCTGCACTGTCTGTCCGTCAGCAGTTGTGATCTCCTGGATGTACGCAGCCTCCTCCTGTGGGTCAGCAAGAGCTGGCGCCATTAGCGGGTCCCTGAGCAGGGCACCCCTGAGCCCATGGGGAGCAGTTGCACAGGGTGGGAGGAGGAGACGTGGCTCACCT
>NW_009937949.1:0-21440 GCF_000696875.1 Nestor notabilis
CCTGAAGAATGTCAAGTCATAAGAGGAAGTTTTCTGCCTAAGGAATAAAACTTTTCAAAGTTAAACTTCAGATTCTAGTAAAATACCAGCAGCAATTAACTGTTCCACAGTGCTTCATGCACAGCTCCTAAACGGACTTTTCATAAGTTTGTTTCAATTTTTCTTAGGAACATTTACACCTTATAAGAGCAACAGTGGAAGTAATAAAATTCTGGACCATGACAACTTCTCATGGCTTTTGATCTTAAGGTTACTACATAATTCAAAGTATTTTTATTTTTAGACATGGATTTCATATACACAGAATGTTAATCTATGCTTCACTTCAACTTGTGAATGCCATTTGATATTAGTTTGTTGTTATTTTTATTACTTAATTTACTATGCTACCTTTGCATATTTTTTCATCATGAGCAATGAATAATGTAAACTTCAATATTTCAATATACATAGTATGTCATAATAATTTTCCAAATAGGGATACACAGTTTTTATGTGCATTTTCATCTACCAACACCAACAAGAAAGATTTTGTTCAACTCTGGAAATACAGGAGAACCATATACTTAATATTAAAAATTACAATGAAGTAAACAGCCTACCTGTTCTTCAGAATATTTAAATTTAATTCAGTTCAATTAAACTGAATTCCAATAGGGCAGAACATGATTACAAAACCTACATATGTTAAGTCCTTTCCTCTCTGTTTCTATTCAGTTGTTTGATTCTTTAGGTCTTCAAAACTCTTAGGTAGCCACTTGTTTTAGGTAACAAGAAAGAATAAAGTGTAAAACCAGATATCTTGACTTGATAGACATCCTTGTCTCTAAATTGGAGAGACATCAACTTGATGGATGGACCACTCGGTGGATAAAGAACTGGCTGGATGGCTTCATGCAGAGATTTGCAGTCAACAGCTCAAAGTCCAACTGGAGATGGGTAACAAGTGGTGTCCCTCAGGGATCAGTGTTGGGACCTGTCTTGTTCAACATCTTTCTTGGTGACATGGACAATGGAATTGAGTGCGCCCTCAGCAAGTTTGCCAACGACACCAAGCTGTGTGGCTCGGTTGATACGCTGGAGGGAAGGGATGCCACCCAGAGGGACCTGGACACGCTTGTGAGGGGGGCTGATGCCAACCTCATGAAATTTAATCAAGACAAGTGCAAGGTCCTACCCCTGGGTCGGCACAACCCCAGGCACAGCTACAGGCTGGGTGGAGAAGAGATTCAAAGCAGCCCTGCGGAGAAGGACTTGGGGGTGGGGATTGATGAGAAACTCGACATGAGCAGGCAGTGTGCGCTTGCAGCCCAGAAAGCCAACCTTATCCTGGGCTGCATCAAAAGAAGCGTGACCAGCAGGTCAAAGGAGGTGATCCTGCCCCTCTACTCTGCTCTTGTGAGGCCTCACTTGGAGTACTGTGTCCAGTTCTGGTGTCCTCAACATAAAAAGGACATGGAGCTGTTGGGGGCCTACGAGGATGCTGGAGAGGGACTCTTCATCAGGGACTGTAGTGATAAGACAAGGGGTAATGGGTTCAAACTTAAACAGGAGAAATTCAGGCTAGATATAAGAAAGAGGGTGTGATGGTGGTGAGGCACTGGAATGGGTAGCCAAAAGAAGTTGTAAATGCTCCATCCCTGGCAGCGTTCAAGGCCAGGTTGGACAGAGCCTTGGGCAACATGGTCTAGGGTGAGGTGTCCCTGCCCATAGCAGGAAGGGTGGAACTAGATGATCTTAAGGTCCTTTTCAACTCAGTCTGTTCTATGATTGTATGATTCTATCATATCTTTAACTTAAGATTCTTTATAAAATTGTTTCCTGCATATATAAAATTGTTTCATTTAAGGATTAGGTTTGATATGAAATGAGATTTGAACTTGTTGCGTGTGTGCTTAATAGTGTCACAATGCTGTATTTCCATGAAAGACAGTAATTCCTATTTCAGAAGAGTTAACAGATTTGAAGTCAAGATACTAAGACTAGTTAGGTGAACGTGGATTGTCATTATTTATGGTGTTGGCTCTATGTCCAGACAGCAATTAATTGATTTATTTATTCAGTTTGTGGAGGAAAAAAAAAACAAACAACAAAACCCAAAAAAAACCAACAACCCCAAACAAACCCAAAACCAAACAAGCCCCCCTAAAGAAACAAACCCCAACCAACTAGGTTTGTCATGCAGAACAAAAATGCATGACAAAAGCTCCTAATTTTTCATGAAATCGAAATTTAAATTTCTAACCAGCAACAAATTATGACATACTATTATTGATAAGGACCATCGAGAGAGTGACCAAATCAAATTTGGTCAAAACCATGCACCATAAATATGGAATCTTTTAGCATTTTTGGTAAATTCAAGTGAATGAATAAATACAAAAGGTCCTGCCATAAACTGGCATCAATTAGCAGAGCACTGATGAGTTTAATAATGTTTTTGTCATTAACGCCCTCTGAAGGTCCAGCCAAGGGTTTCACAAATGTTACAAGTGAAGTGTTTTGTTCAGTATCTTTAATTTAGCACAGTTCCTTAAGATTACAGTCATCACAAAGAAATAGGTATTTTTTCAACTTCATCTGGAATTGAAATTAGGAGGTATTATTAAACGCTAGCTATTTACTAAACCATATCTTTAAGGATGTACTTTTAACACAAAAATGTAAAAATGAAAGACATGCTCAATTCCGTTACCACAGATATAACCACAGCACTTTGAGGCACTGATACATATTTCTGTAAATCAGAATTCAAGGTTCAGAAATATACTCCATTTATTAGTTAATAAGTAGATATGCCAATCATAAATCTTCGATAATTATTACATACTCTATCCTTTACATAAATCCTTTCCTTTATAATATGTGCAGAGCTAGTCTATTAGACTGAGGTGAAACTTTTATCTGCTAAATGGAACGGAGATATTAGAAAAAGGCAAACATTCAGTTACTTAATGGAAACTAATGTTTTTTATAAGCCTTTTATGTGTATGGGAAAGGTCTGTAGAAGGTAAAGTTATCATAAGGACGGTTTTTGGGAGGGGGAGTATATCTCCTCTCAGTATGCCTCAGGTCATTTCAGCTGAATATAGCCAAAACTGAACTTCTGAGACCTTGTCCAGAACCTTCTCTATTTTCAGGTATTTTCAGTCCTTGCCATTAAAATACAGACAGTGAAAACCCACAAGTCTGGGAAAAACCTTAAAGTTTAACTGGGGGTATTATTCTGACCATAATTTCTTACTTTAAATATCAAACATTTACCCACTGCAGTCTTCTAAATATGCTCTTTAGTATCTTGTCCCCTGAAAGCAATGCATTTCTTTCTTGACCTAAATCCTTACTTCAATATGTCTGTCCTTACAAAAGATAGATACATAATTTTTCCAAATTTGTTTCCTTCTGTAGTAGCACAGAATAATATCAACTTTGCTTTTTCTTTTATTAACTTATAAAAATAACAGAAAATAACAGCACAGATATCAACACATTCAAAACACATGCAAGAAGTACTGTAATATCACCAAGTATAGAAGGAAACTGAGAACTGAAGTAGAGAGAAGAGCCATTGGTCATATGGATTTTCACATTACTGGAAGCTGTAAGATGGTTACAGCTGCGGAGATAGCATAAGAATGTAGAGGAATAAAACAGACTTTCTAGTTCTACTCTATCACTGAGTATAATTTTGATGACCAACTTGTCAACTGCTGTTCTCATTTCCATGCTGATTCTGCTACAGTGAACATTTCCTTTGAACTGATCTACACTATTGTAGCCTCCCTTTATATCCTCTTTCATTTCTTGTCATAGAAAACTGATAGTTACCATCACTTTAACAACAGATATGCAGCCTAATCCACTACAGAATGAAGACCATCAAAGACTTTTCTTAACTAAAATGAGCTGGACTATGGCAGTATTGGTTGTCAAATAGAAGTATTTGTGAAGGATGCAAAGGTACCAAGCTAAACAGTGGACAGCCCCATATAATTTGTTTGATACTTTCAATTATTTGTTCCAGTTTCTGTTCTGATTTGGCTGTCAGCTTTTTAAGGGTTGAAATCAAGAAAGTCATCATTTACTGGATTCTATACCATGACTTCAAATTATGTCCTTAAAAAGATACTTAAGCATTTCAGCCTGGCACAGTTCAGAAGTCTTCATGACTTTGTATTAAACTTCCAAATAAAAAGTCCTGTGTCATCTGAAATTTCCATTATAACAGTACACAATGTAGACTGATCATGCTTAAATTAAGAAATTAGAAATTACACTTGATTTTCTTATATATCTTAATGGAATATTTATGAGGAAAGAATGGTATATAAGCAATATAACTTAGAAATCTAGTAATACTGTGATCAACATCTGGAGAGTGTACCTTCCCTGGACATTCTCTGAATCACCCTGTGGAAACACTTATTTTTGTCTTCTGACTCTAGAAGAAACCTGGCTATTTTATATTCCTCAAATAGATGCTTAATGTCAAATATTAACAAGGAAATATATAGAAGAGCAACACAAACACTACTAATGCAAGAAAAGAAACTGTGCTCCATTGACTAGGATGCCAAATAAATTCCTTCGGAAAAAGGCTAATGGTGAAGGTATGCCATATACAGTAACAGGCACTTGAAATATATATATGGTAAAGAAACAGTTAAAAGCAAAAAACATAATAAGGATATCAGGATGTGATAATTTTTAGTTTAGTAATTCAAGAACATAATAATCCAAGGGACAATGTCTGGAAAATTACTATAGAATATATAGTAATTTTTTAAGTGTGTCTAAAATCAAGAAGAAGGAATTTTGTGGAGCTTTTTAATCTTATTTTTCTAGAATGACAGAACATTTATTTGCTTTTATCAAGAAAAAGAACTAGAAGCTAGTTAAGTATCAGTGAAACATTAACAATAGTGAATAATACAAATATGAAAGGAAGAAAAGAACAGAAAAGTAATTATGAGAGAGTACTTGCAGTTCAAGATACTCTCTCTTACTTCTGACGACAAGACTGACGAAAGAGAGCATACACTGATTCTTTGAGTGAAGGAAAACCTCTTTCCATAAGAGATGCTACAGATCATTGTTCACTGTTTCCAAGTGTCTATTTAAATAAAAAGTATTTGAAAGACTATATCAACTAGTAATTGCCTGTTATCAGCAACCCTTGGTATGGCAATGAATGCTCTTCTCTTCTCAACCACTGATCAACTTCTTCCTTCTTGACCTCCTCTTGGATCTTGTTCATAAGGAGAGCTTGTGGACCATCATAATTTACAGCTTATTACAAAATCCACTTATGCCTCTTGAGTTGAAGGCTTCTGCTTATTAATCCTTTGCCAAAGAAAATCTCTGACTGATTTTGACCACCAGAAACACTTCCTTAATGAGATAGCTATCAGACATGTATACACTGATGGCTTGTAACAGCCTGTGCCTCATACTGAGATTGACTCCTTGCTGCCTGCAAATATAACATTGTTACATGTTATATTTGAACAATCAAGGATTTTCTAAGCCTACAGAACCTTTCAGAACCTTTTGCTCCTGTGGAGCACAGGGAGTAAGGCTGGAGGGGAAAGAATAAGGAATTGAAAAAATAATTCTGTAGACCCAAGATGTGCTTTTAGATTATTTTTGCCAGTGCATTCAGCAATAGGAGACAATATATTGTCTTCACAGTGTAGTTTTTCTATAGTCTATGTACTGCAGAACTTAAGGGGGGTGTTAGTAGTTATAACAGAGATGATCATGTCTCTCTTTTTCTTCTGGGAAGAAAGATATTCATATGTCACTCAAATAAACATATGTAAAAATAATACATACACCTCTTTACAGTAATATTCTGTTTTCGCACATTTCAAATCAGTCCCATTTGTAAATAGCAACTTGTTCCTACACTTCATCTGAGAATAGAATAAAATGTTACCTCAAGTATCTCTAGAACTCTTCAGTGCACTGCCTTTTTTTTTTCCTTCCCAATTAATTGAAAAGCCTATGTATGGTTTAAAAAATTTTCTAGTTAGTCCACACAACAGACTGTAAAACAAAAATATGTAACTTCAAACTGCTGAATCTAGCCACTGAAGCCTGGCTATGTCTGGCTAACTTCATCCTGGAGTAATCACAGACAGAAAGAGAAATTTTAATTATTTTTAAGCAAAACCCATTTTCTTATCTAGCCTGAAATACAGTGACCTCTATCTAGCTACCTATCTGTATGACCTATATGTATTTAGTTATTCTATTATAGAGATCAGATATTCTAAGCACATACCTTATGATTTAATTAACATATTATTGAGCACCATAAGGCTGACCTTCACCACTTCATATGCAAAGAATTCTCTTTTTATAATTGCCCTTTTTTAAAACAGAATGTTGTAAGTCTATGTTATGAATCTGCAGAAGATATAAAGAACCTGTCAACTTGGGAAGGCCTGGGGAAAACAGAAGAAAACAAGGTGCTTCATTACAAATCCTTTTGAAACTCAGAGTGCTTGGTCTCCAGACAGGCCGTACTGTGAACACTGCTCAGCTATCAGTGCTGATGAATCGAAGAGTATGAATGTGTGATACAAGATAAAACTTTTTGCCACTGATCACAGAAATTGATTTGCTGTAAATATGTTAGCTTGCTTTTTTTTTTTTTTTGCCATTTTAAACTCAGATAGTTTATTGTTGTTTCAGAATCAATAGACACATAAGAGAAAAAAGACAGAGTGGAGACAGACTGTAACAGGACAGCTAGCCAGATCTCTATGGCAGAACTGCTGAGATAATCACATACAGACCTAGAGGAGATAAACATACGGAAGCTATGGAAATGAAGCAGTGATTGACTTTGGGTGGTTTCAATTCCTTGAACGAAATAAGAGTCAAAGAAACAGCTTCTGTGTCAAGCTGGACAGCATCATGTTTCTGAAGATTTATTGAAAAAGTAAAATTTTTTAGGCAATTGAAATGTAGATGTTAGACATATTTTAGACTCACATCATTAGAAGATCTCTGGCTATGGGGGAGAGATGGCTGATATACTTAACCAGTTCATATAGAAAAAAATAAATTTGTGGCCTTTACATTTATATCTGAACTAGACACTATGCAAAGTATTTATTATTCCAGAGTTAATAATTCATATAAGATTAATATAGTGACTCAAAACTGTTTGTGTCTCTGAAATTTTGAGGAGGGATGGAAGTGAAAATATCCAGGGGTAGATAGGTCCAGTAGTCCTATCTGCAAACAAAAGGGGGAAAATAATTGTACAAAAAAAAAACTTATATACAAAGGAAAGAATTGAAAGCCCATGCGTGTCTCGCTGTTATTACTTATTTTTGAAGACCCTAAGAAAAGTCTAACAAAAAATAAATCACAATAGGTGACGATTATCTGTGCTGCACATATGTAGGTTTGTTTATAACTCTGGGAATTAAAGTATGTAAGTATTCATTTCTGGTTTAGAATACCTGCTCTGCTGTAAAACTGGCATCTGCATGGTATTTATGAAAAGAAACACAAGAGAATGCGTCTTCCCTTCCTCTCACACAGTAGAGCTAAACAAAGCAGAAAAAATCAAGTAGAACATTATTAGAAACAATAAGGCAGATGTGTGACTTTTCAAACTATTTTAGTGTACTGGATTACTATTGTGATATTTTCCATTTCTATGAGCAACAGCAACAGAGAGAAGAAAACAATAGAAAAGATGATAAATCAGTAGTTTCACCATCCAAGAAAAACAGTCTCATTCAAGAAAGAAAACTCTTTCTACAATGATAAAAAGCTGACAAGTCTATCCTGCTTTTGATTCTATTTTCAAGTACTTTATTTCATTGCATATTTTTTATGTAGAAATTATGTATCACATGCAGACCTAATGTCCTTGTTATCACTCAAAATATGTTGAGAAATTCCAAATTAAAACAACCTATTTCACCACTTACATTATCAAAAAAGTAAATAGACAAAATTGCAAAGAAGTCTGTGGTTCAGTTTACTTAAGGAACATACCCCTGAAGGCAAATCTGGATAGATTTTAGTTTTAAGGATACTCACATATCCTTCTAGTCCCCCGTGTGCATCTAGTGAAAAGATGCAAATAAGAAAAAATTCAGATTGTGGGTGAGATACTGGCCAGCTACTGGAAGTTCATGACTCTGTATATTGTCCCGTAATTGAAAGTTTATGGCTTTGCTTTAGAGTAAAGAGACATCTTGGGTAAGCATCTTCATTTTTCTGTAATCCTGTTTACTAAAAAGATTAAAACTAAATCTGAATAACTTATTTCTCTTCTTTGTCTGGTCTCCTTAGATAATATTTGAGCAAGTAATCACTACTGCTACAGATGCACATGACTGCTACGACCAATAGGATGCTGCTCTTGTGTAGGGTTTGCCATATAATTTACTACAATAGAAAAAAGCAAACCTGAAAACTGACTGCACACTTATTAAAACCTCATAAATAGATCAATAGGGGTGGAGAGATAAATAGAAACGCAGTTTCAAATACTTTTTGATTCTAGACAGGGTTAGATCATGTTTTGAATGAAAGGGATAAGGTAGCTTTTACATCATAATTAAACACTGTCTTTCATAATTATTTCAATTTGACATATTCTTAATTTGCTGTAGCACATGCGGCATATTTCCTACTGACCCAGGCAGCATTCTAGGAAAAAGAGAAGTTATACAGGTCAGAAAAACGGGAGACTATAATGCTGTTACATTTCTGTCATTCAGTTCTACAACAAGCCTCATGAGACAGTACTTCTGACAGCAAATCCTGTCAAAAAAGATTCTTGAATAAATAACATGAAGTCTGTTCTGTGAGATCTTGCCCAGGAAAAAGTAATATTCCCTATAAATTTAATGTATCTTTTTATTGCCTTATATAGCTATGATGTCCAGATGACCATGCAGATGGCCACTGGCAAAAGTTAAAAAGAATACTTGTAAAACTTCATCTCAGAAATCTCCCACAAAGAAAATTTCAGGCAATTGGATAAATCATTAGCCTGTCAAATAAATAAATAGATTCTTTGTTAAGGTCAATTGATTAGTGGTTGTCAGAAGAAAAAAAAAGGGCCATTTCAAATTTATTTTCTCTCTATTACGTTCATCATAACTAAAATAAGTTATAAAAACCAGATATGTTCTGATTTATACTTCTTACCATAAAACATGTATTTCATGACTCACCTAAACAGCCACAAAACTCACATCAGTTCATAGAAATTAGGCTAATATATATCACCCTTTGAATATACCTCACCCTCTGAAATTCATGGTGCCAATGACAGTAAAGGTTAAAAAAACAGCACTTGGTGCTGCACAGGGTTGTCCCACCACCTCGAGACCTGAACCCTCCTAGGCAAATATTTGTCTAACCTGTACCTGAAGTTTGTTATTTTGCCCTGCTTCAGTCCTTCTCCATAGCCAAGTTTCATAAGAGAATGCATTTGCAGAGTTTCAAGAAGAATGTTGTCAGAAATTGAAGCCTACATAAGAAATAAAACAAATTGCCATTCTGAGAGGTCCTATTCTAGATGCACAGGTCAATTTTGACTTGTAATTTCCATTTTTGCCAGTGTCAGACTCAGTATTGTATTTGTCTAAATGGTTTTTGTAAGAAATGGCTTTAGGTTACAAAAACTGGGTTCAAATATACTTTGGGACTTTTTCTTTTATATTATATTTCAGATCACTTTTTTAGTTTAGTCTATTTAGGATTTCAAACTGCACACATCACTGAATCATCTGAACCTGGTCCCCAAAGCCAAAAGTGCTTGCAGGCTCCTCAGTCATCATCATTAAGCTGTAGCTATGAAACTACCAGAGCTTTGTTTTAATGAGCTACATTTCTTGTTCTAACAAACCTGTGACAATTCTCATCTCAGTCTCACAGAAGAAACACAGTGCTGCTGAAGGTTTTTGTTTTTTCCTTTACTGTCTACTCTATTCCCTATTACAGGTTTGTAAGGGCAAATTACATTGTTTGTTTCTTAATCTTACTGCACTGCATCATAAGGCCTAGTGACACCTACTCTGCAATCAGAAGCAAGGGCTCTATGTTCAGGTAAAAGGGATTGTCACTTCATTGGACTGGCATAATTTTGTATCAGATACAAAACTCCACAGATAGCCACTAGGTCAGAAAATACAGCAGAGTCCAATCAAAGCATTACTGACCTGTTTTTCCTTTAAAAAAATGCAGCTAGGAAACAAATATTTTAGGTTTAAAAATGATTATTTTAATATAGCAGTTTCCCTGAATGCAACTCATTAGACACACACAATTTATAATGACATTATCAAAATATCTTCAATAGAGAAATAATATAGACCACCACAGGGAATTAACACACTTGAATAAGGAATGTGCTACTGCCTGCTGCTCAGAACAACAGTTGAATTTGGCTGTATCTGTCAGATCAAATCATAGTTACTAAAAGCATTCGCTTTTCTGATATGAACAGAGCAGACAAAGAAACTTTCCTGGAGAAGGTATTTACCCCAAGGACAAAAGGAGTTAGAGATGAAGACACTGAGGAGCAGGATACCACTGAGCAGACGCTAGGTGATGGCAGGAATTAGGGATACTCATGGCAGAAATGCCTACTACCAGCTGCAATCACTGTGAGACCTAATCACTGTGAGATATGGTGCCAGGAACATGGGAGAATGCAAATGGGGGTAATCAGGAGTGAGAAAGAGAAATGGCTGGCTGTGGTTGGCTATATTGAGATGGTTGTTTATGAATGACTCTCAGATTTAGAGTAGCAAGAAATGACTGAAAGTCACTGAGAATTTTCAAAAATACTCTATTTTAAAAGGACAAAGGTCTGGATTCTTGGAACCTTTCTGACAGAAGGATATGGAAAATGATCCTTCACTAAATTATGAAGGTCTGTAGTAGGACACACACCAATGTGCATCATTTCTCAGGCCATATCTTCCAAATCTCATCTCTAATATAAAGACAAGTCTGCTTATACTGGAATTTGGTATGACAGTTCAACTATTCCTGCTTCAATTTACACTTCAATTTTAAGTCAAAAGTCCCATTTGATTTATCTCTTATGAATAGCCACACATAAATCTCTCAGTAAAACACAGAAGATGCATCTTTAGACGGTTTCCGTCACTGAATTTTGCTGAGGAACTTGATACCAGAACTGGACCCTGGGTGGACCTACTGGACCTACGGGATCTATGCATCTGTGAGAGCGAAGACACATCCACCAGGAGACTCCCTCAGTTGATTCCCACTACAGTATTCCATGAAGATACACCTTTTTTCCATTCATTTACAGTGTAGCACTGGGCTTATTTGTGGGTCAAAGAGAAGGAGGGGTGCAATTGCACTGTGCTGCCACTAGCTAGGTGAAGCCCACTGTGAGACAGCCACTACATGAAGTGTTCCTGCCCTAGATCCTTTCAGCCTCAATTCAGTAATCAGAACTATCAACAGCTATTTGACATTGTCTGCAGTGTCTGAAACATCTCCAGTGTGCTGACACATGTTCCTTTCTGCATTTGTGGTGGTGGAACTCAGGTCTGGCTTTGGGGTACTATATGTAGGTACCTGAATGTACAACAGATGTCTGGGTCCCTAAAACCAGCTAGCATAGTTTTGGGAGTGATTTAGCTCCTCTGCAAACAGGTGCCAGCACTCGTCAGCCAAGTGCTTATGTGTGACCTAGGCACTGACTTTGTTGCCTTGTGAATGCTTCTGCTGTTCACATCGGCCATCTGGGTTCATCTGAGACTCTCTAGTGAATCCCACCAGGCCTTCAGCCACCTCTGCCAGCAGGCATTTGGGTACAACTCCCTGCATCAGATCTGTCAGCCCCACAGAAGTCTTTAAGGGATATCTGGATATCACGTGTGCAATGACAGTAGATGCAGCTTTATGGCCAGTTATGCTTTAGATTTGCATTTTTTATAACACAGAGCAAATACATAATACATGGTTGGAGTTCACAGTTTAGATATGTCGATCATTTACCAAATGCCAGTCCTGGATCTAGGCACATCAGAAGCCACGTAAGCCTCAAGTCCAATTGATGTCAACAGGAAAGGAAAATAAAGAGCTGGGATAAATTAAATCTTCAACTAGTCCTTTCTTTGAGGAATCAAATGTCTAGAATCAAATACATACTATATAGCCCAAATCGAATAGGTAGAGCACTTTCAGATATTTTTCAGGAGGTGTCAGCAGCTTTAATTTTAAAAGGGCAGGTCAGACTGTAATGGTACAGCTAAGCTTTTATTTCCTCCATAAGAAGGTTAATACAGTTTTAAAAGGTAGGAAAAGAAAGAACATGCTGTAACCTTTTATCCTTGTCTTTAATCTGACACTAACAAAAACCGAGGAAATGCAGCCTGCCACCTCCTCTCACATCACCACATGATGCTGTGTGCCTGGAGTTCCCAGAAAGTTATCAGCTGCAGACACATGCAGACGGGTGGACAGATGCTCCCAGGAGACAGACATACACACCAGTACCCACACACTGCACATGAAATAAATTAACGCTCAGGAGAGCACTGACAGTGAAAAGAAAGGAAAAAAGCTTGCTCTCCCATTTAAATATCCATTGATACTGTCAGTGGTGTTAATGGTCCAGCTCTTTGGACTGAAGTCTTCATTGTGCCCAAAAAGTCCTACGCAGGGAAACTAAGTTCTGCTACTCCAATGATAGTATTGCCAGAATGATCCCACCTGTATCTCCTCATGAAAATTATCCCATCTGTTTGGTGACATAGGAGAAAAGGACATTTCTCTTGTGGAGACATCACTCCTGGCCTGGGGATGGGGAGAAAAGACTTGGCATGGAGGAGAAAGAAGTTGCTTTTCATTGGCAAAATGACTGTTTCTGTAGGCCGCTTGGTATATATCAGGACTAGAAGTTCTGGCAGGATGAAGCTGTCAGATGCTAAAGAAAAAAAACAGAAGGCTCTTCAAATGATTAAAGACTGGGAAAGGCTTGCAATGTTTGAAGGAGATCCCTGGAAGTCAAACCATACTGTTGATTACAGCAAGAGTCCTGGAATGGAGGAGAATGGTTTTATGGAGTTTGAAGGCCAGTGTGATTTGCAGGGAAAGAACTCACAGATAATTACTGCTTTTTATCTTTCCCCCCATTGAGTGCTTTTAAAAAAAATAGTGCCACAAATTTCAGTAAGTATTTTAGACAAATTCTAACCTTCTTAAACTCCTAGTTAAATAGCAATTTTATAAGACTATATACAGTAATGCAAGCTGCTGGCTGGACTCCTGCCCTGCCAATCCACACCTGGAAGGAAAAAGCAGACATACTGGTAGGCACATGGGTAAGTATAAGCAGATACATTTGTAGGGATAAATGGTGAAGCTATCTCCCACCATGCCTATTAGCATGTTCTCTACTTCTTGCCTATCAGAGAACAGTATCTTTTTGTTGTTCTCTACTGGGCCTGGGCATGTATGTATTTAAAAAAAAAAAACAAAACACAGGCTGATAATACCGAGACAAACAGAAACAAAATAAAGATTCAATTAGGAGACTTCAGGAATATTTAGGAAACCTTACTATGTAGTATTTACTTGGCCTGTTTTACTTTCATTAATTTACATAAATGCTAGAAATAAAATACAGAAAACTCATGAATATGTACTGATTCATAAAATTATTCTAAGAAAAAATAGTTTCATGCAACTACCTTCTTGTGATTTGTCCATACTTACTCAGTAGGACAATGGAATAGTCCATCTTCACCCAAGTTTTTGGCAATTTCACCTCTTCTGCTTAGAAAGATACCAGCTGACTGACTGCAATACAGGACGTGTGGAATATTTGAAATGCTGTAGTACTTACTAATACAGGGATGAAAATGAAGAACTTTCACAGCATGAACAAAATCAGAGCTAAGAAATTTTATTTTTAATTTCTACAATCATCTTGAGTATTGGGAAAATCAGAAAGAACAAATAAAATCATCACACCTGAGCTTTCATTTTTCTAGAATTACAAATGGAGATATGAGGTCAATGCCAATCAGGCAAACAGGATGAGGTAACTGCTTAGAGAGAGCAAATAATTTACTATAGTAGCTGATAATGTTTCCATTTTTAAAAGCCTAGAAGTTCAACACACCAGTGTCAACACCGAAAAATGTGTCTGATTCCTTTTATCAAAACAAATACTTTACATACCTGCCAATCATAACTAGACCACACATAGTAAATTTAAGCTATAAGCCCATGCTTCCTCCCATAGCTTGCAGCATTATTTTACACAAATCCTATAATTATGCTATTATATACTAATAATCAGATAGATGAATATAAACAAGATTAACTATTTTAGTTGCTTCGCTGCATCTTAAGATAATATGAAATGAAGTAATAATAATAAAAAAAAGGTAGAATGAGTTTCTACAGGATTGCCAGTGTGACGCTGATGTCTAGGAATTTCATTACACGCAGCTATGGCCATCCCCAGCCACATTCCTGCACATACCTGAAGAAACATAAGAGTAGACGTCAGCAGGCAATGCCATGAAAACAGAAGTGTTCAGTTCTTTTTCCTTTTCTATAATAGAATCTGTGTGAAAAAGATGCATATTCTTCAGCAGTCCCAGTACACTCACTGAGTGCAGTGTACTTCAGCAGGTAAACAATATGTCACAAGTTCTCAAGTACGAGAAAGAATTTATTGACATGTTAAAGAGATAATAGATACTTTTTATTTCTTATTATGATATTTTCTCATTCCACTCTCTGAAGTAATAGTTTTAAAAACTATCTTCATTACATACAGACATAGAAGCAGATTAAAGGATATATGACTGATAGCAAAAAGAGAATTCCAATCTGGCAGAACTTCCAGTCTCAGGTCTGAAGCTACTGACAATGAGACTCAAGCTTTACAAAGCTGTTTATACCCCTTCTCTCGGATTTGTTCTTCTTTATAAGTCCTTCTGTTTGTTTTCACATCCAGAAGTAGTCAGCGCCAGGACTACATGTACTTCAGTGGCATTCCTCTCTTTGTGCCACTGCCTTGAAAGCTTTTTGCAAATACATCTGGATTTTAGAAAATTAAAGGTGTTATTTATGCCTCTGTATTGGGTTTACATGGCAATGTTGGCTTCTTTTTGGGGGGTGGTGGTGCAGGGATGGCCTCTGGGAGAAGACAGCAGGAGCTGCCCACATGTCAGACACAGCTGGTTCCACCAGTCTGCAACAGACCCATTACTGGCCAAAGCTGGGCCCATCAGCTACACTGCTGATGCCTCTGTGATAACATATTTAATAAAGGGTAAAATATGCTGTACAGCAGCTGTGAGAGAGTGAGAAAATGTGAGAGAAACACCCCTGAAGACAGCCAGGTCAGTGAAGGAAGAGGAGGAGGTGCTCCAGGCACCACAGCAGGAACTTGCCTGCAGACAGTGGAGAAGACTATGGAGAAGCAGTTTGTACCCCTGCAGCCCATGGAGTACCACACCAGAGATCACTAAGAAAATATCGCAGTGGGAAGAATCACTCTACATTTGCTGTTTCTTACACTGTACTACTGAACATTTATTGGCTACACCATACAGACTTACATGAGCTTAGGTGTAACACTGGCTTCACTTTTGATCTTATTTTGCTATGGAAAGTGACATTTTTCTTCAGAAATCTTAGCAGTCTTAGCATTTTCAGAAGTCTTAGAAAGACATATTAGACCTCAAACAGAAGTGATAAGCTAAAGGTAGAAATTTTCATGAAAGTTCCCTTGGGAAGCACTGCACAGAAAGTTTGGGGAAAATATTTTTGCCTGAAGAACTGCTAAAACAGTTATCTGTAAGTAAATTAAATCTAGTTTCTGAAAGATTATATTTAACATTTTTTAAACTGTTTAAGTAACCAGTAACTGAAGTGCACAAGACCCTTGACAGACTTTCATATCCACTATAACAACTAAAAGCACTCAGTACAGGCTCAGATCCAGAAATAAACGCACTTATTTGAAACAGTTTTTACATCAGAATATACTAAGGACTTTTTATATAACTCTCTAGGTTTAATAGATGGACATTACAGACCTTAACGTAGTAGAATATTATAATAAAACAAGATGGGTACTAATATAAATGTACATTAACTCATTTGCTAATGATCAACATCAGCAAAGGGACAGCTGCCAGCAGTTTCATGGCCTTTCATCAAAAGGGAGACAGAGCCTATTTAAATGTTTTAATTGTTGGGAAAGAAATGGATTTGCTTTTAACCAATCAATATTACTTTGACCAAGAATCAATTAAACTGACAAGGCTTCCCTTACTGAAGTAAGTAGGGGCTTTAATTAAATTCATTTCTATAGTTTAAGCAAAGCATAAGAAGAGAAGGAGCACATAAAGGCTAGTTTTTATTTGGTGCATTTATATCAGCTGTATGTTTTTAGGAGCAAATCATAAATTAAACTGCAGATACATTAACATTTCACTTTATGTCAAACTAGGCATCAAAATAAAACCACAGATATGTACTGGTCTCATCTATTACAGTATGTATTTCTGTTTTGAATTAGCACAGAATGGAATGCTCTGCATGATCTTTATATTATAGTGACACAGTCTGTAAAAGGGCATCCTTCTATTTCCTCAGAAACCATCATTAGCACTAAATAGACTCTCCTTGCCTATTTCTTTAGAAGAGCACTGCACAAAAATGAGACACTGCAGAATAACAATGGGTTCCTTTTAATTGGTGCAACCCTTCCCCCTGCCAATCAGCAGAACAACTCAATATTCATTCTGAGGCAGAGGAGTTACTAAAGCATTTCAGGTGATATTTTCAAAGGGAATTTTCCTTTTTTCCTATTACCTCTTCAAATCTGAATCACTGAGTGAGAAAGGGAGGCCAAGGAGATGGAAAAAAAAAAAAAAAGCTTAATTCCTAGGAAATTGTTGAAAATGATGTCATGAAATCAAACAGTGCTTTGGTGTAAAAATTTTAAGAAGAGAAAATGCACTTTAAGTAAAAGACTTAGAATACAAAGTCTTTCTGCAAGTGGTAACGCCTCAGATCACTTGGCCTAGAGCTTCTATCATTTCAGTCTCCTGATGTGGTGCTATTCCAGTTTATTTTCCTCAGGCTGCTTTGCTCACTAAGGCAAGTAATTAGAGTAGCAAATAATAGAGCCAGAGTCCCAAATTAACTTTAATATTATCATCTTGTTGCTACTGGCTAAAACAATGCTAACTTTGATAAATCTAGATACCTTCATGATAAACAGCTATTAAAATAAATGATTTAGTAAAACTCATCTTCAGCAACCTTGTCCTAAAACATGCTCTTTTTGTACAAATTAAATGGCATACAAAATGATTAACAGGTTCCTCTGGTTAAATATTCTTAATTGCTCAGTTGTTCAGTCCACATGCGTTTCACCTCCAGCATCTCTTATGTCATTAAGTGTCTCCAACTTGTGACATGCGGACAAGTTTTCTCTTAACATTAACAGTTTTCAAAGATTACCTGTTAATTCTTAATGTGCTGGGAACATTAGCAAAAAATTAGCTCTTTTTTGCCATAGAGTATATTTTCTTTATTCCTCAAAATGTGAGGGAAATTACAGTACTCAAGATCTAGTTCAGTGTTTTCAAATGTAAGAGTTTTTTCTGCTTCTAAATGGATTTTTGCAAAATCAAAACGTTAATTCATTAGTTGGATAAAACCCACACACATATAAGCATATATTAAACTTAATGAATTATATATCACTATATGCAATATACTATTCCATATTTGAACAATTGATTTAAACAACCAAAAATGTTAGGAAAATGATTTTTAATTTCTGTTTCATAGTTCAGTTGAAACATTCACTTTACTCTGCTTTACAGAATAGCAGCCTATGTGTTCTCTGTTTCTCCATTTTCCAGCCCATTTTCTAGATAATGGAGCCAAACAAAGCATTGATAAGCATGTAGCATATAGCTCATGCTAGAGTAGATAATCTTCTTTTAACTGAAATGCTGAATTATTTAATCTTAAATGTTCTAAAAAAACTGCAATATAGTGCTTAAAAATACTAAAGAAGTTGCATTCTACATATCAGGACTTATTTTTCTTTATAAAATTTGTTTTGAACATTTAGTTATCTCTTTAAGAATTAAAAATTGAATGAAACAGAAAATACTTCGATTTCATTAAAAAAAAAAAAAAAATCACTGTTTTGATCATCTTGTCAAATATCCTTCTCATAACCTTCCTTTACAGGAAAGGTAAAAATTGTGTGTAAATGTTATCTCAGAACAAAACACTTCAGAACTGTAGCTCTTTTCACATAATTAACAACCTGTGTTCCAACGTTTCTCTAATTCTTTCTATATTAGAAAATTGCTTCCTTCCTGTAGCAATCTGCACTTATGTTGAATAATAATATATTTTGCAAATCTTATGATATTGCATGAGAGCTGAATAAACATTCTCTTTTTCCCTCAATGGTGTCAGAATCATGCAAAAGAAAATTTCTTTGGTTTCCTGATATACAAATTTTCTAAGTGAATCCTAATCTTTTGCTAACTTCTTCTTCAGCAACAACCTGCAATATCCAGTTTAAAGTCTTTAGGCTCATGTGTTAAAGTGCATTTTTTTTCCTACCTCAGGCATCATACAGTTATATGGACAATTTTGGTTTCTGGTTTTCCGAGTAGTTTTCCTTCCAGATGCCTCCTTTGAAAAGGGAGAAATGAGCAACCAACAAAGTCAGCTTCACCAATTGCAGCTATGTCAGAACAAGATCTGTACAGGTAAGCACAGGTTTTTTTTTCTTCTTGCATCTGTTCAGTAATACCAGTTCTACAAAGAACTTTGCATGGAAAAAGCCCTATTTGGCTAGTAAGTGTTCTGTGACATTGCATTTAATTAACATTGTGTTACACTTACTGTGGAGCAGTCATAATCTATTTTAGTAATTAGAGGATCGAGATTTCATGCTTTTATTTGACTGCTACTTCCATTTTAATAACTCACGTTTAAATATTTTGTCAGCCATATTAGACAGAGCTAGCCACGGAGATTGTAAACATGCTGTCATATTATGGCATGGTTATCGCAAGCTTTACAAGGGTTCTATGGGCCACGGCACTACTCTTCTCATGTATGAGAGAGATCTAAGAGAACAGGAGAGTTGCAAAGGTTGGATTACCTGTCAGGAAGCCTGGGACTATCAAGCAGTGATGCATGGCAATACAGGCCTGCACAGATATTACCCACTGCCTACGTGCTTTTCTGTCTAACTCAGCCCTAACTCTCTAACTGGAGACTGGTGCAGTCTTGCCACATGGAGACATTTTCCCAGTGTAGACCTAGCAGTAAAGAAGCATTCTTCGTAAAAAAGCCTATTCCCACTTGATGGTGGCAGTGTATAGAGCAGGTCACTTCCCATTTGTATCTTCTGAGTTCTAGTCCCCAGTTTATCAATTGTTTTGTCATGATTTAATAATTTTTATAAATGTATGTAAACCTTCTAGAAGAGTAAGTATATATAATAATGGTGAAGGAAACATCAGCTTTCTTTCTGAGAAGGGAGGCTGCAGAACCAAAAATGAGAACATTCATATTCAAGATTAACTAAGACCACAGGGTGCTGCTTCAGCGCTCGAGTCTTTTACACATAGAAAAAAATCAGGGTTTAAGTGTTACATGAAATTTAGCTAGTGAACCATTTATACCATTTCTGAGTCTACATGTTTATTTTTTCAATTTAAAGACCCAGAGTTTTTAATTTCCTTATTAAACATTGGGTGTATTTGTCAGTGCTTCATGATAAGCAATAGAATTTTCTATCATAAGTAACTGATACCAGGAAAGAATCTGTATCTGCATTTCCATAAATACAGCCTTTTAAAACTAGTTTATAGGGTATGATTGCTGGGGTTAGCAAGGTTAGCTACAGATCTTCAGTTAAGAACAGACCATTCCTAATTGAAGCATACCATATTCAAATTAAAATAACAATCTAACACCAAAAAAACCACCCCACCTCTATGTTTTTCCCTTCAACATCAGCTAGAACATAATCTTGCTCACCCTATTGCTCTTCATTCAAGCACTAATTTCACATAGACCAAATCTTAAATTTCCCCTTTTTTCTCAGATACCATATGACAAATGATTTTCTCCATCATTAGCATTGAGTTTGATAGCTTTCTAGATTGCATCATGATGTTCTTTTAATTGGATGATTACGTATATGCCCCAGGCAAGTTACTATGCTAACATCTGATGATTTAGCAAAGTGATCTGATTTTATTTATTTATTTTACTTTTGTCTGAAACATTTTCTAGTCTCAGTGTTCAAAGTGTAATGCCTTTGTAGAATCAGCCTAGATTCAGAACTTCTGGGTATTTGCATTCGTGGTAATGAGGGATGCCTTAAGCCATGGGAAAACAATATGGGTTTTAATGTACATGCCTAAGTGTTGTGTTAGGTCCCTAACTTTAAAAAGCCCAGCTTAAATATTTATGAAAAACTGATAATTTTGAATTGAGTAACACCTTATTATCTTTCATAGAGAAATGTGCAAGATCTGCAGTCAGGTTTCACTGCTAAGTTGCAGGATGGCAGATGTTGGTTTGGCTCTCCTGGGCAGAAGTTTTCAAACTACGCCAAAGTTTTTTCAAATGAAAATTTAATTGAAATTATAACCAGACTGTGGGTGATAGTTCAAATTGGGTTAATGCAGTTAGAAAATAGTGGGGTAATTTTCTTGATCTATTTGGCATTTGCTTGTAAACTATACAGGTCTCTTCATCCAGACTATGTCTGTACAACTAATACTGAATGTGTCTTTTTACCTTTCAACTCTCATCTTGATACTCCAGAACAAGCCTACTGCTGAGCTTCTCCCCTCCCCACCTGTTCCTTTCTGAAAGGAATTTCTACAGTAAAGTCTGTAGGAAATACAGTGGGCATAGATGTATAAACAGGCTTAATCACATGCTACAATGAGAAAAGAGGTATTGCATCCACACTTCAAAAAAAGTGTCACAAATGTTCTGTAAACACATTCTCTGATATGGGCAGAAATTTCCAGTAACATCAGCCAAAAATGAACCTATAGCCTTTTGGCTGGAAGAAAATCCCCACCAACTCAGTCCTGTAAGGATGAAAATTGCTGGATTAATACTATTAAGTTTGCTTTGCTTTGAATGAATAATTATTTTGTGCCAATACATTACTGCTTACATAGACATTTCACCTATGCTCTCCTTTATTTCATTTGATTATAATTCTTTCCCCATAGACAAACCTGTCTATGAGGCAAATATGCTTGGCTGAATAGTAGCGAATGTTTAGATAAAGTACCAATGGCTGGAGGGCAGCTGCAATATTCAGCAATTATATGTACAATACACCATGCCCCAGTGGGATTCCTGGTGAGAATGCG
>NW_009937949.1:21471-28084 GCF_000696875.1 Nestor notabilis
ATTGTGTAGAAACAATGAAGGACAGAAAAGAGCCACAAATATTCACATTAGGCAGTTTAATGTTGGAGACTATTTCACAGGATAGGTTTAAAATAATATATACCAGTGGAGTAAGAACTCTGGAAAGAACCTGAGACAGCTGTTTCCTGAGGAACAGAAACCTTTCTGTGCAATTAATGGCATCTGTTACTTCTGCACTACTAGCTCCATATTGTTTCCTCTCCCCAGACCTGAAGGAGAAAAGAAAGCTTTTCTAGGCAAAATGGAAAAAAAAGAAAACCCAAAACCCTTATTTGACTTAAGTCAGTAACAGTAATCCCACTTATTCCAAGTTCTACCATGGTTACTTGGCCCTCTAAATAGCATTTAAAAAATCCATTAAGTAGAGTATTTTCAAAGAAAAACATTGTATCTATGCTATAGAGTGTGGAGCATCAAGAAAATGGCAGAAAGATTTTAGCCGCCTGAGTTAGAAAATTAATCCTTTGAAAAGGACTTGTCTGGACTCTTATTACCATGATGAAAGGCACATTTAGTGAAAGAAATAAACTGGTTATTACTTGTATGTGAGTGATCAGCACAGACTCAATGTAAAAAAAAGTTGCTAAACAGAAAACAAGTTCTGCAAAGACCATTGGGTTGATGACCCCATTACAGCTAATGACCTTGAACACCATTCAGACTTAGTTTAACACTTCAAAACCTGTTTTAAAGCACTGCTCTGTTTTTTGTTTAATCAACTCTCAAGATTCTTACATGTTATAAGATAAAAACCAAGAGTCAATATCTCAAGGCTGCTTAAATTTAACCATATTCATTTATTTCAGTAGCTCTCAGAGACACTGAATTTAGAAATCTCAGCTAAGGCATTTGAAACATCCATATGAAATGGAATATTTGATTTTATGATGACACAGAATTCACTTTGAAGGTATGGTGATTATTCACAGTTCAATAAATATCCCAGCATCCTTGTATGATTAACGTATGGTTAACTGAACATTTCTCCTTTGATTGTAACTTTTTTACCACCTATTAGTTCTTTTTAAAATTCCGTCTTCTCTGCAGTTTCAGCTGAAAGTTTTGCTCAAGAGTGCCCTTAATCTGGCTCCTGAACACACCCCAAAACACTAGCTGGAATTTCATAATAGCTGCCATTTATGTTAGCTTGACTATCATGGGAGCTGGGCTGAATCTTTACTGCTGCAGTGAAAGGCAGAAGCTGAAATTACAATTCCTGGGGTGTCGAACCTAATCATTTTGTTCTGTTCATTCAGTCAAGTTCTACTCAAGCAACTTGTCTACGTAGTGGAGCTGGCCAAGCAGCAGCCTAGATCAGACCCAGAGGATGAGTTAACCTATGTCCCTGAAACAGAACAGCAAAACTTGCAGGTTAGAAATGGAAGAACAGATCTGTCAGAATTTCTACCCTCTTAAAATTGCTCCCAAGTAAGAAGAAAAAGAAAGCAAGAGAAGACACAGTACGTGGTAGGAGTGCCACAGGACATGTGGCAGTACAGGGATCTCCACAAGCCACCAGAGAATTATAGTGACATTGCCCCTGTGTGATTAAAAATAGGAGGACAAATTGTAGTGTAGTGGGGGAAAGAAAGAAAAAAAAAAGTGCTGAGATAGACAATCTGCTTAATCAAGAACTAGTGCAAGGTACTGAATGCCGTTTGCTTCTTGCACACACTGAAAAAAGGGCTGCATAAAGGCATGCAAAGCCTGTAGAAAGTCAGATGGACTGACATAACTGTGGTCAGTATAGTTCACACGTTCATAGCATCACAAAGCATTAGACTTCTTCACCATTATGTTAATCTCTAAACAGAAAGTTGTGGTGCTGTCCCAATCCAAATTGTATAGATACCGATACAAAGACACTAGGAAGGCTCTATAGTAAGCACTCTTCCTTCAAATATATGTAAGTGCATGTTAAGGATTTTACCATCAGGTAGAGGGCACAGCGTAACATAGCCTTTTGAGATCTTTATTGTCATCTTCCACCAAAATCAGAACTTGCATTACTTGTAAATGGGGTTTTTCCAAACTGAAGGAAAAAGCATTAAAAATAGGCATTTTGTCAGTTCAGGGAGGTCCCCTCTCAAGACCCCACCAATAGACATCTCCCTGTGTTACTTACATACAGTTAAACATGTAAAGGCCAAAATTCTCTTGCCTTACTCTTGACAGTAATAGTTTTTAAACTGATATGAGTGAGTTGGGACCTTAGGCTGCAGCCATATGAGTCTTATCTTTAAATGAATCATATTAACTACCTAGGCAGTAAACATAAATTAGCAGAAAATTCAAGCTTTGTCTTATTCAAAGCAAATGGTTAGTTCCACATTTACTATGAAATTTTGATGAAGACAATGAAGTACTGTCACAGCTAGTGAGGCTAGTTTGTAGTGAGTTGACTTAAATGAACACTGTCAATTTTAAAGACTCTCTTCTGTGTGATTTTCTTGTTCTCCAATTGTTACATGCAACTTATATTGCTAGTACTAGTAATTGCATGACATTGGAAAGGGGAAAATTCCCTATTCAGTTTTGCTGCAGACTGTATGAACTCCTTTTATTATGTAGTTATTGTCAGTGCTGCCTTCTGTCTCTGGTTTTCTCTATTGTTTGTGTGTCTTTTTAAAAAGTCACAGAAACACATGAAAATGAAACACCAAGAACCTTATGAGCTGTTTCTAATTAAAGTTCCTGGCTCTATTAGCGTTTGTATCTGACAGGAGTCAACCTGAGGTCTGGCATCATCTCCATGGACAGTTTGTGCATTTTATATTGAATTACTGATGCTGAACTGATGTTAAGACCAATGTTTTGGTTTGCTGTCTGAAGCTGGCTGCCTTAATGACTTGGCTAGAGAGTTAAGTTTACAGCTGTTTGTCCTCCTTTTGTCCTCCAGGCTCTTCAGTTGCCTCCTGTACAGAGGTTCAGCTTGAAGAAAGATGAAACAGATGCCTAAGTCTAGCAGTGATGTCGTGGTTTAAATCCAGCTGGTAACTCAGCACCATGCAGCTGCTCGCTTGCCCCCTCCTATCTATCTCCCCTCCAGGCGGGATGGGGAGGAGAATCAAAAGAATGTAAAACCTGTGGGTTGAGATAGAAACAGTTTAATATCTGAAGTATGAGATACTACTACTAATGATAAATAATAATGAAATAATAGTAATAATGAAAAGGGAAATAACAAGGGAAGAAAATATAAAAGGAAAAAACAACAATAAACACAAGTGATGAACAACACAATTGCTCACCACCCGCTGACCAATACCCATCCTGACCCAAGCAGTGATAGGTCCCTTCTGGGTAACTACCCTCAGTTTATATACCGGGCATGATGTGCTGTGGTATGGTATACCCCTTTGGCTAGTTTGGGTCAAATGTCTTGTCTCTGCTCTCTCCTGGCTTCTTGTTTCCCTTCTCATTGGCAGAGCATGAGAGACTGAGAAGTCCTTGATTGCGATAAGTATTACTGATCAACAACTAAAACACTGGTGTGTTATCAGCATTATTCTCAGACTAAAGCCAAAACACAGCACTGTATCAGCTACTAGGAAGAAAATTAACTCTATCCCAGCTGAAACCAGGCCAAATGGTAAGCTTCCAGAAGCTATTTTACCTTTGAGGCTACGAAAAGCCTGAAGTCTCAAGTCTCCTACTTTGCAATTTAGAGATCTTGTCTTTGGACTTGAAGCAAAAAATAAATAGTGATACCAATGCCTCCTCCTTTTCTGGTAATTTTAACCAAAAATGACAGCGATACTGTGTCAGATAATGAACTTAATTATGCCAGTATAAGTGTGTTAAACCTATTGAAGACTTTTACATAAAAGCCTTGTAACAAATACTGCATCCATCAAAGGACTTAAAATTTGAGATACTTGTGAATAAGCTTTGAAGGAAATACGTGCAGAATAGTTAACTTGACAGATTCTTGGATATCTACAGTGGCAGAACTTTAAATAACTAAGCGAATGCTATAGCAGAAATGGATAAGCTACAGAGTCTGAAATAGTTACACAAACCTGTGGATTTTATCTTGGACTTAATTGGCAAAATCTTAAATAAATATCACATTGCACTTCATATTTTTCCCTTAAGTCTCAGCCTTGAAGTCTATGTCTGTATTAAAAACTTAGTCCTTCCAGGCTTTTTGATTATCTTTGGCTGGGTAGGTGTATTCCTGGACTGAATTTACAGCTACATTATGTGTTTGGACTGCTTTCACCCATTCTTTGTGGTCAGATGTTCTGGCATTACAAGAAAATATGGATGTGTGTAGATGCCACAGGCCATCTAAGCTGCATATTGGTCCAATAAGGTTTTATGAATCAATTTGCACTTAATTACACTGATTTGATTATCCAGGATTTATACTACTTGGTGCAATTTTTCCAAGTGAGTAAGACAAAAGAGCAGATAAAATCTTTCTGTGGAGGTAAAAAACCCACAATCTTTTCTAGATCTGTTACCACAATGGTTCTGCAATCTTGTCAAAGCTATTTATGAAGAGGTGTGAGTCCAGACTATTTGTATGGTCAAAGCTCAGAAAACAGTTTTGGTCAGTTTTGTGGTAGTTCATTGCAGCTGGGAGTTCATCTTCAATGAATAAGAAAATCTGCCATGCTCAGCTAGACCAGAGGTTTGGAACAGAAACAGAACTTTGATGTTACCTCTGTAGAATACGGAATTACAGGCATAGCAACAGGGGACTGACAGCTTCTGAATAATTGATGCTCAGATTATCCCTATGGACTTTCGGTTCATATATTTTAGACAAGTATTTTTGATTCTTTGAATGTATGGACACAAATAAAATCTTTTGTCAGGCAGGTGAGATATAAATAAAAGCAATCTTACTAGTTCGGTTCATATGCCAATTCGTACTCGTTAGAATATTATCCTAAAATGCCATGAGGAGCTGTGCAATGGAAACTTCCATTGGAAGAACTTTTCAGGTGACTATGCCTATGTGTTAACACTGAATAATGGTGACACAACCGGAGTACACATACTGAATAGAGAAAGTTAGGTCTCCAGGGTGACACAATGATAACAAAGGTATATGAGCAAATCTCCCGACTGTACTCATAGAATCATAGAATGGTTTGGGTTGGAAAGGACCTTCAGATCATCTAGTTCCAACCCCCCTGCCATGAGCAGGGACACCACACACTAAACTGTGTCACCCAAGGCTCTGTCCAACATGGCCTTGAACACCGTCAAGGATGGAGCATTCACAACTTCCTTGGTAACCCATTCCAGTGCCTCACTACCCTCACTGTAAAGAACTTCTTCCTTATATCTAATCTAAACTTCCCCTGTTTAAGTTTAAACCCATTCCCCCTTGTCCTACCACTACAGAGCCTAACGAAGAGTCCCTCCACAGCATCCTTATAGGTCCCCTTCAGATACTGGAAGTCTGCTATGAGGTCCCCATGCAGTCTTCTACTCTCCAGGCTGAACAGCCCCAACTTTCTCAGCCTGTCTTCATACAGGAGGTGCTCCAGCCCTCTTATCATCCTCGTGGCCCTCCTCTGGACTTGCTCCAGCAGCTCCATGTCTTTTTTATGTTAAGGACACCAGAACTGGACACAATACTCCAAGTGAGGTCTCATGAGAGCAGAGTAGAGGGTCAGGATCACCTCCTTTGACCTGCTGGTCATGCTTCTTTTGATACAGCCCAGGATACGGTTGGCTTTCTGGGCTGCAAGCGCACACTGCCTGCTCATGTTAAGCTTCTCATCAACCAACAGCCCCAAGTCCTTCTCCGCAGGGATGCCTTGAATCTCTTCTCTACCCAGGCTGTCGCTGTGCCTGGGATTGCCCAACCCAGGGGTAGGACCTTGCACTTGTCTTGGTTAAACTTCATGAGGTTGGCATCGGTCCACCTCACAAGCGTGTCCAGGTCCCTCTGGATGGCATCCCTTCCCACCAGTGTATCAACCGAGCCACACAGCCTGGTGTCATCGGCAAACTTGCTGAGGGCACACTCAATTCCATTGTCCATGTCACCAACAAAGATGTTGAAAAGGATAGGTCCCAACACCGACCCCTGAGGGACAGCACTAGTTACTGCTTTCCAATTGGATCTTCAGCCTTTTACCGCAACTCTTTGCCTACGGCCACCCAGACAGTTCTTTATCCACCGAGTGGTCCATCCATCAAATTGATGTCTCTCCAATTTAGAGACAAGGATGTCAAGTAGGAGAGCATCAAAAGCTCTGCACAAGTCCAGGTAGATGACATCAACTACTGTGTCCATCAGTCCTGTAGCCCCATCACAGAAGGCCACCAAATTGGTTAGGCAGGATTTCCCCTTAGTGAAACCGTACTGGCGGACATCAACCACCTGGCTGTTTTTCATGTGCCTCAGCATTCTTTCCAGGAGAATCTGCTCCAAGATTTTGCCAGGCACAGAGGTGAGACTGACTGACAAGTCTGTAGTTCCTTGGGTCTTCCACCTTCCCCTTCTTGAAAATGGGGGTTACATTTCCCTTCTTCCAGTCATCAGGAACTTCACCTGACTGTCATGATTTTTCAAATATGAAGGACAGTGTCTTAACAACTTCATTCGCCAGCCCTTCAGGACCCA